>NW_028145512.1:1252500-1382500 GCF_977016875.1 Pavona decussata | reverse complement strand
CTTATATTTTTAATAAGTTGTTTTTTCGCCATTAAGGACCGTAATTCAACTTCCGAATATATTTTTAGTGATGATATGATCATATGATATTTTATTACGAATACTATTGTAACTTGATGAGATTTGTTTTGTTTTTTGTTTTTCCTTTTTCTTCAAAAAATATTGTGCTGGAAAATAGTCTCTTTTTTGATCGAAAAGAATTGTAAATAGGTTTTAATAGCTCTTCTTTCTACTTTTAACTTGTAAATAACAATTTGCTTGGAATATTTTAATAAAGAGATTATCATTTTATATTATTATTATTATTATTATTATTATTATTATCATTATTATTATTATTATTATTATTATTAATATTAAAAATGCTGTGGAGTTTTGTTACAGTGTATTGGATATAAAGAACCTAAAATATATCAGAGGACCTGGCGCAGGGTTTGTATTTGCTCGGGCATAATGCATAGCCTCATAACGCTAAAGACAATCAATATTTAATCCCGGGGGTGGGGTGGGGCTTTGACAATAGAGTTTCATAAGGGGACGCTCCGGCCGGACATTCAATCCTTTTTACCTTTCACACACCGACTTTAATCACACACGTATAATTTACTCTATGACTACATTATGGTCACATAAGCGCTATTAAAAACTCTGTACTGCACATTTTTATCCCCGACTGGCAAGCCGGTAATCGTTGAGGAATTTCTGCCCAGTACAGCTGCTATCCCTCCTAAAGTTGTATAAAATTGCTACCTTTTCAGTTCATTGTCTTAACTCAGTTTTACATGCAGAAGTTATGAGCTCTGATACCTCTCCCTCCCTCCCTCCTGAATGGGAAGCTAGTTGGTTATCCGTGGTATTTTTCTCATCCCTTCTCTACAGATTGCCAGTTGTTTTTCGTACAAACTAACTCAAAGTGTTTCTTAATGTTGAAAAAGTTAAAATGCTTTTGCTTTCAAAATCATCATGAAAAATAGAATTTTTTGGTAATGAATTCATTGTATATAAAATAGTTTTTCGGGTCGGATATCTTTTCAGGAGTTTGAGAACCCATTTGCAGACCTGGTTTCTAGAATCCATACCCGGCGTTTCGGTGAAAACCCGTTTTCAGCTTTTCAGCCCAAAATGATTAAAATCCATACCTTATTTCAGACCAAAAGGGCCCAAAAACCATACCGTTTGGGTCCGCATATATCTATACTTGGGGTGTGTTCCTGCTCCAAGATCACTCGGATCATAGTGTAGACTGCAAGCAGTCTCAGGATAGTCGAGAAGTCGCGCGAAATGGCCGAGCGCGAAAAAACCTAGAGCGAACGAGCGGTAGGGGGCTTGGGGAGTCTCTTCTCGTCTAATTCTCTTTGCTCCAGTCTCGCTGCGCTGTGAGCGAACCAACTCGACTGACCAGAAAGGGACTCAGGCTTGCAGTCTAATCATAGTGTTTCAAAGGAACCGACGAATCCACTCTGAGCAAGGATTCCGCGGTTCCTTTGATGCACCATGATCCGAGTGATCTTGGATTATTGATCCTGATCTGGATCATCCCAAAGGAACGCACCCTAAAAAAAACTTATATAGGGCAGTACCCTCTCCTCCGGGAAAGGAGCAGAGGAATAGCCAGAAAAACCGCCCACGTCAAAATAGCGGGAGTTGCGTAGTTTATTGCAGCCGCTTGCTTTTTCGGGTTAATCACAGGGAATGAGACCACAGCGCTGTATGGTCTGTACTGATAACAGCCTGAAGTCAGTGGGATTTACCAAGTGCTGGGAAACTGACACACATAGAAAGCAGGGGCCAAGAACAAACCTCGGTCCAATTCCTCGAGCCCGGATACTCGATGACCGAAATCAATCATTGAAATCCGATCAATACCAATCAATAGCGTCAGTTAACTGATATCGATTGATATTGGCCAGTCGATAGTCAATCGCAACCACAAAAAATTGTTCCACATGGTATCGATTTTCATTGATTGTTGGGTGTTTTCTACGAGTTCGTGAAACACTCCAACACTGATTGAGAAGTTATCCTTGTCGGAAACCCATAGGAGATGAGATTTATTTTTAGAACTGTTTTTCCCTCGAAAAAGTATAACGAAGGATTGACGTTAGGCGATCGGTCTATCTCACTTTAGTTCGACCTCTTTTCGGCTATGCAACCCAAATTTGGGCTCCTCAGTCTATCGAACTAATTACAAGAATTGAAAGGACACAGAGGCGTGCCACTAAATATATTCTCAAACTACCTTTTTCCTGCACAGTTTCTTACATGGATAGACTTAAATCTCTTAAATCTGCTCCATTAACATTCTGGCACGAGTATCTAAATATGGTGTTCTTTCTCAAAATCGTTCATGGTCTCGTATCGGTAGATCCATCAATTATTCCTAAAGCTCGCATCACGAGGCCTACCAGATCCTCATCTAGTGGTGTTATTAAATTTGTAGAGCCTAAATGTCAGACAGGAACTTATCAAAAGTCCATCATCATTAGGGACGAGTTGCATAAAACTTAAAGGCGGGCGTAAATGCTATTGCCAGACGTTAAAATACTGAATGTGACTGGGCTGAACGACTGGCGTTACCAGTTACGCCTGACGTTAAATTTTATGCAACTCACCCCAGATGCATATGCGTCTGGAACGTTGTTGCTGATGAACTGAAGCTGCGCATGAACGCCCTGAATGGTTTTAGACAGGCAATGGTAGAGTATTAAAAAATCCCCGCACTTCTAAGTCTGTCTGTCTTAAATGTAATAAGTGTCGTAGTCTTGCTCAGCCTGTCTAGTGTTGCTTTTGATTTTATTGTTATGTATTTTAACTATCCTTATATTTTTTAATTTTCTGGGCCCGCAATAACTGGCTCATGCTGTTGAGGAATCCCTGCCACTTTTTCTTTGTTACTTTGTTTGATTACCTGAATGTATTTACATATGTTGGTCAAGCTAATAAAATAAAAATAAAAATAGAAAAAGTATGGAGACTAGGCTTCCCCTTAAGGTTGGATGTCCCGGATCATCAGAACGCCGTAGCTCTGGCTGCTGACTCCTGAAGCCCATTACCTCGAACGCGCCAAAAACTTAGCGATACGGAACTTTTTCGCAAATGCGTTTTCTATCGATTGGTGATATCTTAAAGTGAAACTTGCCCATTATGTTTTATAAAAGTTATTCAGGTTCAAAAGTATTGAACATCAAATCCTTATAATCCATAAAATATTTTCGCTCGCACGCGATTGGTCTAAACGCCTCACGTGACCGAATGTACCCCAGCTAAAACTGGGGAATATCCGATGATATTCCCCAAGTGATATTCCCCAATTTCAAAAACTTCAAGGTGCGTCAAGTTTACAATTAAAATGAATGTCAAGATGGGGGAACCGTTTGCTTTTGTGACAGAAGGAGAGATAAACCTGCTGGTCGATAAAGCAGTATCAGGAAACAACATACGCTCTAAACGTCTTTGACGGTAAACTGTTCTTAAACGAAATGTTCAAATACTCAAGCTCGTTGCTACATGTTGCGAAAACTATAGGAAGGATAATAACCACAGTAGCCTCCATTTGGCGCGAAAATATGCTCAGATATTTGTCCTTGGACATTATCTGCTCCCCGAAGCTCACAATTTTCCTCGAGCTTCGCTCTCGGAAAACTGTTCGCTTCTCGGAACAGATAGTGTCCGCGGACAAATATGTGAGCATATTTTCGCGCCAAATGGAGGCTATTGTTTATTTATATAAAATTTAGTTTTGGAGCGCGGTAGGTAATCCCACTTTTGAAAAACGGGCTTCTGGACCGGAAGTCTTAGGGTCAGTTTTTTGAAAGACGTGCAGTTTAGACGGTGTTTAACAAAACCACGTTCTAAGCCATTTTCAATTTTGCCAACAGTCATATCTAAATATTGGCTGCTGCTGACGGTAACAAAAAGGCTTGCATGCCAGACCAAAAAACTATTAACCTACTTAACATCAACCACTTATGAACAAATTTGGAGGCCCACTGATTTTCGTAAGCCGCAGTCTAAGTTAGACTCTGTATAAATAACTGGCCCTTAATGTTTCGGATTGTTACCTGTCGCGGTTACGGCGGCGTATAGAAAAAACGAGATATTTCATGTCGTTTTGGATAAAACAACCTAGCAAAATTATTAGTCAATTGATACACGAGTAAGTCCTGTATTAAACAGTCTGCATAACTGAGACAATTCAGGTGTGCTATCCAAACCTGGCAGTTTTGAGATGTATACACAAATATAAAAGATGTATAATACCACAGTTTTCAATATAGTCGATGACTTAAAAAAGCAAACACAATGAACTAATCAGAACTCGAAGTAAATATACGTGAATGGCGCCCAACGCGAGAAACGAGTTTTTCCGAGTAAAGGCCTGGAAATGACGGTCGGATTAAATGGCGGCAATTTCTAATTGATCACTCTTCATGCATTGTGGCATCTGTGCCAAAAATCCTAGCGTAAAAAAAACACCTGATAGAACCTAAATGTTAAAAAGCCGTATACAATGGGTTCATTGAAACACTTACAGCAGTTTGAATTTTAAGTTGCATCTACTTAACTCACCCAGTTAACTGCAGTAAAAACAGAATTTGAACAAAAAACAACCGGGTACCAGAGGTAATTATTGTCATTTTTATAGTGAATAGGGTTACCCGTGTGACAACGACCGAACCCGCCGCAACAATTACAATAATACTCATTCAAAACACGTCAAAATGGATCAATGAGACTCTAAAAACGCAAAACCTTATTGGAGTTCCGACACAGTAATATTTTTTCCTTTCAAGTTGAAGCAGGATGAGGCGTAAAATATTTAATGGAGGGATTGTGTATTGCGCTCTTCACTTTAACTGAAAAAAGAAAATTAAACAGAGTTAAAAATTAATTACTGTCCTTTCTCAGTTCTCTACGAACCAATTGCAAGCCATTGTGCTGAGCGGAGGACTGTTTTGTCAAGACAACATTCTTCAAATCCTGTGCCGGTATCGGTGACTTAGACGTGACGGTGAATGTGGTCGGTGGTGAGGAAACATACAAGAGGAAATTGATTGTTTGAAAGTTGAAAATTACACCATGCTGTTTCATGCAATGCAACTGATGGTGGATACACGATGCCATTGTTGTACATAAGTAGAGGTAGAGGAAAACATCGATTTTACTTCGAATTTTGTTGCGCGCGATATTGCACACAACAAAGCCAGCGAGTACACCAGTTGTGATTTGGAAGCCGCCGGCATGCGATGTTGCACCCAGTGTCCCGGCCATAGCGGTTAAGCCACTTGATTTTAGTATTACTTTTTACCAGCGGGACACTCCATTGAAAATTGCTCTATCTGGAGAGCCAGAGCCCAAGTAATTCCCATCTATGTACAGCAAGATCAGATTCAAAGGCGGCATAGAATTAGTTTAAAGAGAAAAATTGAGAACAACCGAATTGTTAAAATAGAAAGAATTGAGAAAAATTGCATTGTTATTGCGGTTGTGATTGTTATCGTTACAGCGTTATTGAATGTTTGAACATTTTGCTTAATTACTTTATTGCGCTCATTACTTAAACCATACGTTTTAATAAAGTTGATTTCTGCTACTCCAAACACTATTGTCTTTGTATTTATAATACTAAATATAGCAGTAAATTACCATAGTAAACGTGATAGGGCCTCTATTCTAGCATTCCACTCCACTTCTGCCTGTTAGTAGCTTTTCAGTTTCCTCGTCCCATGTCAGGTTGATCTTTTCAAGTCTCTTTCATCAATATAGGATTTTACTGTAGTCCATCTCTTGGTATTGAATGAGATCTTTTTTCAGTACGTGGCTGACCAATCCGAGCTCTAAGTAAAAACGTTAGTGAATGTAAATATATGAAACATATAATTTGAACTGCGGATGAATGATTAAATAGAAGAAAGATCCTCGCAGTTTATAGTACGCAACTTAAGAGCGGATGTCTGTAAATATCAACCAGAGGTGTGCAGTAGCGAAAAATTCAAAATTCTCAAAAAAATTTACAACATAGCCCACGGTAAACTATTGCAATAAATACATGTTTTACTTCGATCCGATAATTATTTTTGATGTGAGGCTATGATCTTGAATAGGCCATTTTACAGTTGTGTGTTTAGTGACCTAGCCCTGGATTGGAAGCGAGGCTGGGGGTGACCTTGTTTTGATTCAAACCTCACTGCTTTTGATATGTAAATGTAAACTTGTTAGCATAAGAATAGCATGATTTACGTATGAAAAGCAGTGAGGTCTGTATCAAAACAAGGTCACCCCCAGCCTCGCTTCCAATCCAAGACCAGGTCACTAAGCACACAACTGTAAAATGGCCTATTCACCGCTCCTGAACCGGGTTTTCGCTGTCTGACACCACATGTTGGGAAGACCTTGTTTTAAAAATCAAACTAGTTTCGTTCCAAACAAAAAACATCCAGTCTGATAAAGTACATAATAATAGACATCATGAATGTTATGTTACTCATCTGAAGTGAAAATTAAATATTTAAGAGATTTTTCAAATTTTACAATTTTTTAAGCGATTTCTCGTGATGCCAAATTGACAAATTTGCGAGGCTAAAATCATCAACTGGTACATGGCGTTGAGGATAAAGATTTACACCACGTGAAAGAGCATCATTTCTTCTTATAAAATCCGCTTTCAAAACTTTGGGCAACACAGAAGGAAATTTTTGAGGCCGCGAATTACAAGACGTACTTTAGTGAAATTTGAGCTTTTCTATCACGCCATTCCGATGCTAAAACTCAGATAAACACAACATGAAAACGTTTCAAACAACAATTGTCTGTTGGTACTTGCTATAGGTTTTGGCCCACGTTCATAATATTACTTTCCATGGTTTTTAATCATTTCGGGGCAGGCAAAAAAATTGTAGCAGTTTTATTAGACCCCGAGTTCAAAAGCGTATAAAGGTCACAAAGATCAGTTTACGTAGTCAACGTTTTGAATTCGGACCAGAATGTTTTGCATTGAATCTTACTTTAGAACAAATGGAACAATAGCTACAAGTGCTACGTAATTCATACCTTTTGAGCAAGCTTTCTGTACATTGTAGAAATCATCACATAAATCAGGAACGATATATGCGTTTTACCGAGGTTTAAAAATACGTTTAACGGCAGAGATTGCGTTACAGTTTGCACAGACCACTTGCCCCCAGGGGGAGGGGGACTCCCATATCAAATTGACGAGTTGATCGTCATAAATTTTGAAAAGTACCACTAAAAGGTACCAGAATTTGTTTTGTAGCCGTGGTCTGTACAATTTTACCACTTAGTGGTACCAACTCTTAAATGAATACGCTAAGTGACAGTTGACTGACAGTTATAATAATTTTCTCTTATATTTTTTCGCTCAATACCCTAAAACTGGCTAAAAGAGGCTCTCTTAGGGGTTTTCGGGATACGGGATATTCGCGGAAAAAATTCAGTTACCGGGATACGGGATATTTGAGGAAAAAGTTATTGGGATACAGGATATTGAGAAGTAGTTTCAGGGATACGGGATATTGGCAAAAAATTGTAACATATCAGATGTTTGATGAGAAACGATCTTGGATTACTAAATACATGCCATATTCTGTATTTTTGTTGATGATTAGATATAAATGAAAAATATTTGTGTAAAACAAACCGATTTTGATTTTCTTGACCAGTCATCGGTTCATCATGGGCACTATGTGGGGGTAACATGATGCGCCATGCGCCATTTTATCTACACATTGTTCTAAATTTAAAAGTCGTCAAACTGTTGTCATTGAAAAAGGGATTTGGTTACTATGTTGTTGATATTTTGTCCACAAAAAAGAACTAACTACGGTTTTCTTATGTGAAGGTTTTGATTGCCTCGATTTCCAAGCTGTTATCCACAATTTTCTACCATTTGCCACAGTTTTGTAGCCGTAAAACGAAAATCATAAGCATCAATCAGTGTCTATTTCATTGATCGTCGGAATTGTTCAAAACCGTTTGAAACCAATCAAAATCAACTACACATTGTATAAAATTTATCGTAAACCGTCAATTAAAGGTGCACTGAAGTATCATTAAACATCGGTTCCAATGTTCGATAGTCTACTCAGGGAGTTAATATTTCAGTCATTCTCCGTTGTTTCGTATGTCGGACTATAGACTCTATAGTTTGATTGATCAACTCCTGAGAAAAACCACTAATTGTTCACTGCACTCTACTGATCACAAAACTCTTCCTACAACTCACGTTAAAACCCAGGAGACAATCTTGGACAATTGAAATGATAAATTCAGACCACCCAACCGCCAGCGCAACTGAATGGCGCGTTTTACTTTATGCGTCAATTCATCATTGACTTTGGGGGAAGTAGTGTTTAAATTCTTTTTTTACTATTCTGTCCAAGATTGTAGGTAATACGACTCCGTTTAAAACCACTGCATGGGAGGCTACATCTTGAATGTTTTCATTCAAATATCTGTTTTGACGAGAAAATTATTCACCGTTTTTTTTAAATTTATTTTTGTTTTGTTTTTGTTTTTGTTTTGTTTTTTTCTGTCAATTAGCCCGACGGACTAAAAACATCAAAAATGTCAGCATCCTTCCCACATGCACCACAAACCCAAAAAACTATATTGTATCTGCAGCCCGGCATAAGTGGTACAGTTTCTTAGCTGTGTGATTACTACTAAGGTTTAGAAATGCGTGAAGCCAATCTATATGAAAAAACACCGGAGTTTCCACCCCGCCGTATTTTGCCGCCAAATAGAGGTCTTAACGGGAAATAGGTCAAATATTTAGGCAATTTCCTAGATTTCCTTATCTATTTTCATCAGTACAAACAACATAACAACTCCCAAATACGATAATGCACGAACTTTTCCGGTAGCGCTATTTGTGGTTTTCGTTTTTTAAGGAAGAGGAGATAGACCCAAGACCATCATGAGAAAATTTAACCCTGTTACAGTATATGCACTGAAGCTGAATAATAATTTTGAATCCTCACCTCGTTTTCGAAAACAAAACACCAAAATGCATATGTTTTGTATTCTTTTGTTTCGTTTCTATCACATCTTAAAAATCCGATCTCATAGCTGAAAATTTACGAACTGCGATAGCTTATAAAGTACAGTCAGTGCAGACTTTGGCAACATTATCATAAGACGGGAATAATTTTGTACAAAACTGCGCACAAAAGTATGACGGTGAACCATCAACGAGCTATCTGAGGAAGGCCGCGTTATTGTAGGAAAAAGAAATTTACATTCCAAATGCGACCATTAAAAGTTAAAAAATAATAATAAAATAAAATTGTGTCGATCTGTCACAGGAGTGATGGAGATGACATGGATCTTTGCCTTACTTTGTGAAATGTAACATAAGCCACAGTCAAATCGCAAGATGCCGATCTAAGTGAATGTTTCTTTAGTCTCTCTCGTTTTGCAGCACCTCGATATCTTCCCTTGAATCAGTCAACAGAAACTTTCGCTATTCCTTCCGTACTGCCACCCTCTTCACAGCTTCGGGTAACTCCCCAGGATTCCTTTTCCTCGCAATTTTTTCGTCCTTTCCTTTCAGAATGGATCATTGCAGTGCACTCTACGATGTGTGAGCGAGCAGGCTCCGAATCTTTCCCGGTAGCAGCTGATGACAGTTTAGTGAGCGACGGAGCCGACATGGATCTTTTGAAACCTGCATTACCCGATCTCAGTTGAGAACAGTCTAAGACAACGGCTTGATCACAGGATGCTCGTCTGGTAAAATGCATGAGATTTACTTCTTCTTTCAGCTCCATAACATTTTCCACTGAACCAAACCGTCCTTTTCGGCTGACAAATGGGACACCAGCGACTGGCATGGGTTGGTTTGTTCCTGGTTTTCTGATTCTCAAGAGCTCCAACACAGCCTTCTTAAAGCGGCGATCTCCATAGCAGTAAATTAGTGGATTCGCTACTGAGTTCAGCTGCATTAGAATCTCCGGCAATCTCATAGCCCATCTTTTACGAAGGACTGGAAAAACACCACTCAACAAAAGCAGAACTGTTACTGGAAGTAAGGAGATTATCATGACAGCTGTCACCAAGGCCGTCATCTTTGCAACTTTCTTCTTTAATTTTTCTGATATTAGAGAAGTGACCTGGCTAATTTGGCTTAGCTTACGATTGCGAATTCCAAAGTACACCTTGACATAAAAATAAACGATAAGAACCAGGGCACAAACTGTCAAAATAGCACTTACGACAAACCACGCCTCGGTAAAATCGAGCCTATTGTCTTCGTTGACTGCTGTTAATAAAATAACATCTGGAATAACCAGAAATGTGGCTGACACCCAAGCTATTATCACTAGTTTGTTGAGTCGGCTTTTAGTAACGATGCTCTTGTACTCTTTCCATTTTTGTATCGCCACATACCTCTCCCAAGCAGTCAATGTCACATGGAGAAGAGAACTCCAATAAAAAATATACATCAAGATTAGGGTCACTATGTCTAATACGCATATATACTCTGGTACAGGGAGCGTTTGGCGGGCAACAAATGAGTCAACAATGGCAGCCAAAGGCATGCATACAGCACCTATTAGAAGGTCTGAGATGGCTATGTTCAATAAAAAAACATAAGAAAGTCTTTGCAGCTCTTTTCTTAACCTCAAAGCTATGATCACTAATGCGTTCAAAAACACTATCACGGGAGAAGCAAGACCAAACCAATAACAATCCATAGAGGTGTACTATCGACCACATCTCCCGCTGTAATGTATGTAGCGTACAATCCCAAACAGAGAAATTCTGACGCTTCAATGGAGGAGTTGGTGGCTGCTTCGGCGTCGTTCGGGTCCATGCTAACCTGACTGAACTTTCTTCGGGTACAGAGTAGCTGGCAATGCATGAAAGTTAACTTTTAACTTGTCGATCTTAACGCTTTTCTCCTTTTAATTTATTTGCTAACTTGCGGCTTCATTGAGTGGGCAGTAAAGTCTGGCTTCCTTCCTTTTTTAAAATGGGTTTATTATATAAATGCAAATGTGGTAAGAAGTTTGTTTCTTCTTTCAAAAGGAACAGGCCGTGGTTCAGAAATTTTTCACATCAGAATGAGTCAAAAACACAAGCGCGGAGAAAACAGAGTTGTTGATGTACAAGAAAAGAAGGAAACATTAATTACCTGGCTATTCAGTTGGTATAAAATGGTGATATCAAAGATGTTCAATAACAATGATTAAGATTTTACTCATTTTAGGTTGCGTTTGATTGACCGTATTCATATACAATGATTACAAGAAATCCGTCATAAGAGGGTTTTGGTGTCTGAGGTACAAAATCGCTCTTAAATTATCATGTGCCAGTGAATGTTTGCAGAAATGTGTTCCCAAATTTATATTTATTCTTTTTCCTATTTCGGAATACGGTCAATCGAACGCAACCTAAAATGAGTAAAATCTGACAAGACGGTATTAAAACATAACATGAATTTATATATATACTGATATATATGTTACCAATATGCTCTACTAGATATAAACATCAATTAAAACTGTATAAGAGACGTGTGCATGTGTTTATCACGAGAAATCAAATTCAGATTTCGTTTAATCTCAGATCAGCTCATTCATCCTCACAGCCCAACAAGAGAAACACATATAGGAAAACCGCTTGCTTACTAACCTGTGTATAGTTATTGTCAACGAAAATCTCATCGTTTCACTTAGGAAAACGCTAGTTTTTCTTCCCAATCTAATCCGAATTTCTGAGGCGAGTAATGCTTTTCGAACAGATATCTGCACAAAATGGAATCGGTACGGGTGCCCCTGAGGAGATGGAGAGGATACTAGTTTGCGGGATCGTGTATAAGTACTTTTATAGATACAATAAAACTTAGGCCTGGGGAAAACGTCGAATCTTAGTTGCGAAAAGAAAGCCTGAAAAACTGCGAGGATCTTTCTTCTATTTGCTCTTTCATCCGCCGTTCAAATATATGTTTTATATATTTACAGTCATTTATTCATTCTTCACGTGTATATTACGAACTCACAAAATGACCAGCTCCCAGTTGGCTTGATAGCTCAGTTGGTAGAGCACTGCACCGGCGTCCCAGATGTCATGGGTTCGAATCCCGTTCAAGCCTGAATAGTTGCGTACTAACTGCGAGGATCTTTCTTCTCAGTATTTGATAAAAACGTAAGTCGACAAGCCAGCACCAATTAAGGGCCATGATTAGTTTAATCGCTGGTAGGTTGACTGAATGAAGCAAGTTTGCTCAGAATGCTTACAATAGCTCTGAACCGCTCAGCTTCTCTGTAGATATTTGAACTTCTCGAATGCGGACACCGAAGGGACAAAGGGGTGTCAATTGAAAGGTTTCCTTACCAGCTTGTAAGTGTATTGTAACCGGAACCAGGAGCCATAACCTGATTATGGCTCCTGAACTGAACTTGTATTGAAGGTGCAAAAAAAATATTTCATAAAAGACATTCTTGAAACACGTTTGTGATGCTTATTACAAATTACTTCATCCATATGAATTATTGTATCAAACTTGAACAGACATATTAAACACAATGCTACATTAAAACTGACTGTACAATACAATTCCTATGTCTAATGATGTCTCGTAATATTTTCAATGTAGCGAACAGTTGGTGAAGAAAAAGATTATTTTAATATATTTGTATTTACTAAAGAAGTACTATAATGTTCTTGTAGGCAGCAGTCTGTAGTTTCTTTCCAAATAAGCCCACTAGGCTTTGCTAGTCAAAGGTGATCAAAAGCCAACTTTTCGTGCAGTATCAGAATGTCACCACAAAGGGGGGGGGGGGGGGGCATTGTTTACTTAGACCCACCCCCGCAAAGTTAAAACTACCTTTCTTTGAAATCAATGTTTTTTAAATCATCAGAGTCGCGATAAATTCATGACTGAAGTATTACAGAGGCCTTAAGTTCCTTATAGCTGGTCACGTGTTTTATGACGTCCCAATTGTGCTCAAAAGAAATTGTCAGGTGGGCCAAGCATGGCTCATTGTAACTAAGAACTTAGCATGTGTGTTTGTAGCTTCTATCACATAGTCAATAAATCTGTCCTAAATGGAATAGGTTTGCGTTTTATTAAAAGTTATTAGAGTTTGATAAGTCACATTACCTATTTAGTTAAATAATCCGATAACTATATATCAAAGTCAACCATTTAGGACAGATTCATGTAAGGCATAACCATACAATTAGAGGAACTTTGTAATTGATATTCATCATATATATTGATTTAACTGAAAATTATAATAGCGATCAAATGACTGAATAAAAGAAAGCTCAATTCCCAAGCAAGGGATCAACCCGAAAAATTTGACCCGTGCAACCATCAGTTCATTCCTTTGGACAAATATAGAGTCAAATATAATATTTAGTAGCTACATCAGCCTTTTAATCTGGTCAATCCATAATCGGTATTGTCATAAATTAATATTTCGCCGATTTTGAACAGAGAACTGGGGGCTAGCGTAGTACGCGCGAAAGGCTCATGGTTAGCGCGTCTGAGGCGGTTGAGAAACTTGTGGCATTCTACGTTTAGCATTGCCACTCGCAACTTCGCATAAGCTTGATTATTATCATTATTATTATTATGGAGGCAGTATGTCGACACCTGGATGCCAGATATGAAATAAAAAAAACACACAAGGAGCTAGGCGGAAACATGTGGCTAGCCCTGCGTCTAAATTTGAAATAAAATCATGTAATAAACAAAGAAAATCAATTAAAAATTAAAAAATGTTGGTAAAAAAAAATAAAATTTTAAAAGTCTTAAAATGGTCTATGCTTAATCTAGCTATTAGGTGGATGCAACGGGAGTTTGAGCATCTTAATCTAGCACAAGACCTTGAAAGTTCTGGCAATGTTCAGGCTACTACTTCGGTCAGACTTCTGCATCCGTCTTACTACTACTACTCAGTCCCTTAGAAAATCCACCAAGTATATCCATTGTAATGTTGATTTCAGTGATCTTGTAGCCCGGGTACTGCTTCTTGATTTCCCATCGTAGTGGGGCGTACTTGCGGGTTTTCTCCTCGTCCTTCTGCTTCCGGTTCTCATTCCAAGGGCAGCTCATCTCCAACAGGGTTACTGTCTTCCTCTCCTTATCTACAATCCCCGCGTCCACTCTGTTAGCTCGCACCTCTGTGTGGTCTCCATATACTGGTACATCCCAGTATGCCGTCACTTGATCATTTTGGTAGAGTGGCTTAGGTTGCGTGGGGGAGTAACAAGGTGGAACAGACTCTATCAGTTGGTAGTCTTTCAGCAGCTCAAAGAAAAGTATTTTGAGTGCTCCGTTTTGTCTTGATAGATACTTCGTCTGTTCCAATGCACTGCAACTTGACAGCACATGTGCGATAGACTCCTGCGCCTTTCCACACATCCTGCATCTGACGTCCGATTCTTCGCTTGATTTGGTCTTCCTCGCATTGAACAGTTTTGTTGGAAGCAGCTGTTCGTAGAACTCACTTATCCTGGCTATTGTGTGCGTCGGTGCTGTTTTACAATCTGACATCCACTCGAAACTCTCACCATCAAGATCTTTATCGTCCCAGCGTGCTGTATGGAGCATTCCCTGCCATCTCTGTTCTCTTACGCTATCACAGCGCTTGTTTTGTAAGGCCTACTTCGTCCACATTCCAATTTTGCACCCGTCTATCTTCTCATTCTCTGCTGTAGTGCCCGATAGATCTGGATATCGCAGCTCTGGCTTCATTCCTAACTGCTCTGCATACTTCTGCGTATCCTTCACCAAGGAGCGCTGCCCAGTCCTTTCAGCTTTCTCTTCAAACCGTCGGACCAACCCCATAGTTGGATCTGCATTAGCATACAACCTCGTTGCCGCTTTAATTCTGGTGATTTTATATTCTGACTCAATCGACTTAAGACCCCGTCCGCCCGATCTCCTAAGGAGATAGAGCAAGTCACTGTACGCTGAAGGGTGTTTCCCACCATTCTTTACTATGATTTTCCGCGATTCTCTGTCGAGTCTTTGCAAGTCTGCAATGGGCCTACTTGCGTCCACATAAAGTACGCAAGTACCGGTAGCGCAAACTGGTTGCTTGCAACTACCTTGTAGTAACTCGACCATATCACAGACATTCTCTGAAGGTACACTCTCGCAGCATTCTCCAATGCGAGGTTATCCTCCTGTCTGAAATCCTCTAGGACTCCGAGAAATTAATACTGAGAATCCTCTTTCAAGCTTTTAACCAGTTCTCGCTCTCCACACCTCGCATCAGGTGACTCTTGGCTTGACTCTTATAATTATTATTATTATTATTATTATTATTATTATTATTATTATTATTATTATTATTATTATTATTATTATTATTATTATTTTGCCTTTGTTTTGTGTAAATATTGATATTTTAGTTAATTTATCTTTGATTTTTGTTGTTGAAATTATAGCCTTAAAATCCCAAAAGGTAGCGCCATAGTGATGATCGGGGGTACACGGTCCCTACTTTTGTCCTGCTGTGGTGCATGTAGGAAATCGATAAATTTTTTATCCATTTTCCTCTTATCTTAAATGATCTTTCATATCTTGTGCGTTGAGCCTGGCTGGCCAACGAGCCAATGCCTCATAGCCTTTGAGTGTGTTCGGTTGAATAGGCCGGCCGAAGACAATCTTGGAAAATGTCCACGACAGCAGTCGGTTGAGTGACTGCAACAGTTACACCAAAATTCAGCCGGGTAGAAACGTCGAGTTTGTAATTTTAAGGACGGTGCCTACTATTGTTACAGCGCATACGCTCTGCGCATCTGGAGATACTCGGGTTTCCTATGGGTGGTGCCTACTAATACGGGGATATTTTTGCGCGGTTTAAAACTATGGGGAGAAAGCAGAACTTAGCAAGTGATTTTGGTATCCAAAAAAGAAAATTGGGGGTAACCATGCATTTTTTAGAGATAATAAAGCTTCAATTTGGAAAAAAGCGCCATACATTGCTTTGTATTTTGCTGCTTTTTAGAATAATTGTTGCTCAGTTATTTCTAAAAAATGCGTGGTTACCCCCAATTTTCTTTTTGGATTTCAATAGCCCTGACTAAGATCTGCTTTTCCCGCATAGTCCTAAACCGCGCAAAAATACTTCTCTATTAGTAGGCACCGTCCTTAAAAGGTTGAAAAATTAGCGGTGCAGCCAAAACTTCTTGTCGTTGGAAACGACTTTTAAAGTAGTGTCCCTAATTTTCAGCTAAATTCTCAAAGCACAGTTCTTTGAAAATCGTTGCGTTCGTTTTGGCACTTTTAAACAATGATCAACGGCTCGAAAAATCCTCAAACCATATTTTCGTTTTGTACTTTAGTAAAGCATTCTTCAGTTATTGCTGAACCATTTTCTTTCTCTCGGCTAGTGGTAAATGACATGGTATTTGTTCACTGATACTCTTACATTACATCGCACGATTGGAAAATATAAAGCAAATACAACCTTGTAAGCCAAATGCCACATTAGTAGCCGGAATTACCCCCTTAATCTACCCTCTTCCCCCCCCCACCCCTCCCCTCTCCAGCTTCTCCACCACCGCCCGCATAAGGAAATCAAAATGAAAAATACTGAAATAAAACAGCCCTTCAGGCTCATCATTTGCTTGTTTATTTGTTGATTTTTTTAGTTCTGTGGTCAGGTGGTATAGTGCCCGCTGCCAACGTCGCCCCTTGGTTGCGGGGTAACCCGGTATAATTTTTAATCTCGTTTTTTTGTTTTGTTTTAAAGCTGTCTATTGATCGTTTTCTGTCTATTCGTTTTCGATTATTTCAACTACATAATTTATTCATTTGTAGTTGTATCAACCGTCTCACAGTTTCTACACCTATTTATTCATTTATGTAACTGTACTGCCGAATGAGTAAGCCTTATTCTATGGTCGGCAAGCCTTATGGTTTCTCCTAAGTCTTCCTCACCGCTTTCTAGTTTTTCGTTTCTCTTCGTATATTTTTGTAACTTAGGGAAATAACAACAATACGCATGTGCAGAAATGTACCTCTCAGTATTTCTTTCAAATCAATTAATTATGTAAACGGTAGCTAGCTAGTCGAATTTTCCGGGCAATGTGAGAGAATACAAGGCAAACACGTGGAGTAAAATAATTGCTTTCGTTTGTTGAACGAGTCATATCTCATAGTGACGAAATTGTCCCGTTTAATTATTCAAGCAAATCAGAAAGAAGTGTCTTAAAATTCTATGAGAGCAAGGTATAATGAAAGCCTTTTTGTCACGTGTACAATTTTCTATCTTTGAAATCAGCGTGTGGTTCAAGTTATAATGATTAGGTTTGCGGGAACATGACACGTTTTCACGTACAAATTTGCGGTAGTTTTAGTCGTTCAGCCGCTTTTGTAAAGAAAAAGCCAAGTTTGTTATTTCTCCCCTTTCTTCTAAAAGGTTTTGTGCTTTTTATTTTTGTGTTCAAAGCGTATGGTATGAAAGACATTTGTGGAGGATAAAACTCAATTGCTAAGCAACTCAATCAGGGAATCATCACCCAAGGTCCTTGATGCCTCGTGTTAAATTTGATTTTATTCCCGTGGTTCGGAAAACCTTGTCAGTATTTTGGTCCTTGCAATTCTTTCTCCCCGACTTCACTTTCATATATTCAATGTTGAAGACAGACTGTAGGATATTTGACAAAACACCTTTGCAGGTGATGGAGAAAGCTTCCCGTAATGAACGCATTCGCGTCACAATAGGCTAACACGCCTCTACAGTTCTTAACCAAGCGAGGAACTCTAAACATAAACAAAAGCTGGTTTTAAAAAAATGACAGAAAAAATCTTTTTTAATTTCAACCGGATTAAAAGTATTGATTAGTTTGAATGTGCAGTTTATTTCATAATTTTTTTTGTCAGACAATTTTTTTGTTGGATATCAAGAAAGCAAGCTAGCTATTTTTTATTATTATTATTATTAAAACGCCACGTTTTAGTTCATGACGCGAGGACGAGTGGAAATTCATTGCCACGTGTCACCTTCCCAAGCGCTTCAACTTATGGACAACGTGTTAACCGTGGCGTGAAATTAAGAAAATAAGCCAGCTTTGAATAAATAACGATATCCCCTTCTTATTGCCTGAACTTTCATTGTTTTTTGGCTGGTCAGGCACGGGTGGCCTGAATTGCTAATAGCTGTTTATTTGCATAACAAGAGACAAAAATTGAAAATTTTGATTTTACTCCTTGGCTCGACTGTTGATCGACGTGTTGTAAACTTTCGAGGTAGCACGAGGCAGGGACTATTTCCGCGTAATTTGTGGACCGGAAACGGTATGTAAAAGCGTTAATTTCTCAGTTCTTCCTTTATTTCCGAACGTCGTATTAGAATTGATCGCTTATTTTATGCCGGGAGAATCGGAATTAATTACCCACAATAATTCCAACATGAACTTGGCCTTGTTGTACGTTTATGAATTTTCGACGCTTTACTCAATATGTTATGACATACGTTTCCTCCATCGGTGTCCTTATCATCCATTTTCGGTTCGATGTTCGATCGCGTGGCAGAATTCACAGAGCTTTGTCTGGGCTTTTAAATGTACGATTACTTTATAGTCACTAAATAAGCCTCGCTCTTGAAACGAGAATCAGTTATTGGGGAGTCATTTAAACGCAGAATTAGTTTGTTTAGAATTTCTAAGAATTTTTGTTTTGGAGGTATGTTTATATTCAGGGCATCATGATAGCTACTTATAGATATGGCCTTAAACTTCGTGCACAGCTTTTGCGGCCAAGCAAGTAACGTCGTTCTCATTATGTAACCATTTCACCTCGCCCGCAGGGCAAAACATTTCGCCATTTTTTGACAAAGGTACACGTTTCTGAAAACACGAAACATCCGCTATTCATATAGCGAGTCAAGCCGAGCTACTTCTACAAAATATCGCTTGAGATAAAATTTGCTATCTTGTATAGACGACGGCGCGCGCGGCATCGCGCGCGAACTTGCGAGTATCTTAATTACTGCGTTGTGTGATATTTGTTGTGTGCCAAGCGTACACGTAAACCTGCTTGTCGGAACGTTTTGCTTTAAAATTGAAAAATGTAAATTTAAGAATATGTTTCTTGCTTTGTAAACTTAGCTTTCATTAAGGACAGCTGTTTAAATAAATCTAGAGCGCCCCCAAGTCAAGTGACAAAGAACCGTGACGACATGACGCAAAGCAAAAGTCAATTTTTCTTTTTTGCGTTTAAATGTGTCGGTTCCGCTCAAATAACACTTCGTACATCGAAAAAAAAATATTCTGGGTATGTAGACAAGAACACAAACGTTAACGAAACGTGTTTATGTTTTTAACGGAATTCTCCATTTACAGTTTATATGTTAAAACATGCTTCGATAGCCATTCATTTGCATTTAGACCGGATGCCATATTTTGAATTCCTGATTTGGGAGCAAATGGTTAGTTACTTTGTGCTGTAAATAGCCCAGTATTTTTTCGTCCCGAAAATCAATTTTCAGGGTTGATTTTAATTTATTTATGTGCTTAGGACTCCGTTTTTGATCGACGTGGTTCCCTTCTCTGAGGTTGTGCCGCTTTGTTTCGTTTTCCTCGCCAGGTGCAGTTTAGAAAAAGAATGCCATAAAAGATATAATTGCTGGTGTCATTGTCAGGCTAGTCGCCAAACTGATGACAAAAGTAGAAGAGTGGGTGGGAAATTTTACCACGTCAACTGCCGTGAAAACATCTTTAAAATCTATTTTTCGTGGTACACCACGCTCGTCGTTAAACGAAAAGTAATTTTCATTCAAAATATTCCAGAACTGATAACAAAATTAATTCATTTATTGAGGAAGTGGTCTACGAACAGGTATTTTGACGCAGCAATGACACGTTGTCAACATGAGAAAGTTTTGAAGTTACTATACCTTTTTTCCATCACAGCGGAAATGAGTAAAGTTTTAAGTGCATGCAATGAGCTTGAGAGGAGAATTCTCTTTTAACATTGTACTCAGCTCGTCGTTAGCCATTAAGATGTCTACATCTGAATTACTAAAGGTTATAATACGCATTTTAGTGGTAATTAAAAACGAAAATTACAACTTATTCGACAGGCAAAGTCAGGCCGGTATTGTTATTTTCATATTTTCATACCGTATTTCTGCCTTTCGACTTGTTTTACGGCAAGATGTGAAATTAACTTGCAATCCACACGTCAAACTAAGACTTTTCTGCCGGGTTCCCTGTTGGTATTAACCATGCATGTAATATATATGTATATATATATCTACCCTTTTTAATAATCCTGAGATAGCTCATGCTAGAAAAAAGCCTCAGATAAGTCACGTTATAAAGGTTTTATTTTTGAGAGACGGATAATACTTGTACTCTAGAGTGTGGCCATTCATGAAAGTCTTTTTCTTGTTGTTCTTCACCGAACGACATAAGCTGTTTTGAACGGTCCGGCACGAGAGTTGCCATTATGTATTTTTAAAATCAGTTGTTTCTAAGGCCTTGTTATTCCCAGCCACGTAACCGCGAGTGTCCTCAGATGAGTCCATACAAACTCGAAGAAAAAGACGCAAGTTCTTAGTGAATGATCTAAGGATTTGTATGGATCCTGTACTTGCGTTTGTGCTTGCGTGGCCAAATAATAATAATAAAAAAAAACAGGCTTTAAGTTTATGATCAAAACTCTGAATTACAGCTTGTTACTTCTAATTGTTTGTAGATAAATTTTATACCGATCACTAAAACTCAATCATTTGTTCTGAAGTGCGATCCCAGTTTAGAATGCAACACGTCATTTTGAAACAATTATTCACCAGCACTTGAAAAAAAATATGGTGTGTTTATGAATTAACAAACATTAGTTGAATGTCGATTAAGAATGACATTGCATGATTTCGACCGTCGTTAGGAAGTCAAAGACGCGTCGCAAAGAAAGCACAAGAAATTCTGAAAAATTGAATTCCGCCGACTGAACGCCGATAAAACCACTTCACCCTTTTTGTGTGTAAATTCCGAGTGTGTCAAGATTTTATTCTTTTTAGTCAGAAATTGTACTGAAGTTAAAATTGCATTATCATGCCAGCTGGATTTTACGGTAGATAAGTAGATACGTGGGTAGGTAGGTAGGTAGCTGAGCCAAGTTCGTCCCTATGTACGTAAGCAGGCGAGCATGCTATGCTATAGCGCCTCTGTCTCTTCTTCTAGTTTGTTTAACACGAAGCGACTTTGGTGTTCCCTCAGATCAACCATAGCTTAACCCGGTTAGGGCAAAGTGTTTTGCCCAAGAAAGCAACAAATTGGCAGAGCACTCGCGAACGACCCACCTTATTTCCTACCTAAGCTGGTCTATGACAATTCATGATCAATTACTGCGACTCTAAATTTTTAGAATCAATCAAACCATTGTCAAACCTTTATCCATATTACTGACGATGCACTAACATAGATACGTCAAGAGGACCGACAAAAATTTGTTATTCCGTTTACGTACAGCCAACTTCCGTAAAGGAACATATTGGGGTCTTCGCCGTTTTGGTTTCCGCCGTAGGAACAGTCCGTAAGAGCGGTAACACTCTAGAGGTAAACATGTCCACAAATCCATTAAGACTGTATTGCTCCGTCTAAACTTGGTCCATCGAGCAAGTTGCGTAGTAAACAAATTAATCAGAAACTCCTCAAGTAGAGCAGAAAATATGAAGAGATCATGACCGAAATGGGCGTCTGAGATCAGCCGGTTTTACGAGAAGACGAAATATGAAAATTCCGGTATGTTGAAAGGAAATGAAGACCTGTCCAAGTCTTTCAATAGCAGAGTGTTCCTAATAGCGGAGTGTCCGTAATAGGGAACATAGCTAAGCGGTAATTGCAGCCTGTGGGAGTCTGTGGTAGCTAGAGTACGTAAAAGCGGAAGTTTTTAAAGTAAATTCTGTTCAACTAAAGCGGGGACTTCACCCTGCAGCAATATTGCAGGAGGTTGTTCCGTAAAACCGCACGATATGATGTCCGAAACAACGAAGGGTTCTTAACAGCGGAGTTTTCAATAGTTAGTTGTGTAAAAGCGCTTCCTAAATGTTTTTCTCGTTGATACTTTATTGATGACAAAATTTGATGATAATTATGCGAGAAATTATAATTGGCGGTTTAAAATGCTTACTTCTAATTGTTGGATGTAGAGTTTGCAAGGAAAGGAATCAAAATCTAGTTCGGAAATAAACAGGTGTTTGATTTGGACAGCTAACCAAACGTACCATAATTTCGGACCCAAAATCATTAGTGTGTTATTGATATTTGTAAAAGTTTTCTTGTTACTGAAAATTTGATTGAACACTGTATTCAAATATTTTGAAATTAAAACAACGTGTAATTAATTTTTTTACAATGTCGCTTGCATCTAATCGCTTAATTTTGTAGACCAAAAAGGCACTGTACGTAAAAGGACGGAGAACTAGACAAATTCAAAGTTTGATGTTTTAAAGTGTTTCTCCGATCTGCATCATTGATATTTTCGTGCTTTTTTCCTTGACGTAGGCGGAATTAAATTACACTTGTATGTTTACTTTCACAGTTTTCATTCACTCGGTCGCATCTTGATGCAATGGAAGCATTTAACCAGGCATACGAAGAAATCACCGGTCTTAATTCTTTTCAGGTAAGTGCTTTTGGAAATTTATTAATTGCGATGCGAAACGGATTTGTGGTAATGTTGTGGAAACACTCTTGCAGTGCAAAAATTAATGGAAGAGCGCCGTCAATGACTGCACCAATCCATCTGCAGTGTTTTTAGACATGCAATTTCGTAAACTGTGACGGCTACCTTTTCGTGCAGCCGAACGAGCGAAATCGAGTATTGTGCTGTGATACAAGCCTTATTCGTTTAGCTCAGCCTAAACTGGGTATTGCAGCCATGAAAAAGACGATCACTGTTTTGGCAAACTTCACGGTCAGCTTCGGATAGCAGAATTGAAGTGTAAAAAAAAAACAAAAGAGCCATGATAAAAATCATACTTGATTGGAAAGTTCTGATGCTGTTCTTAGAAGCTTATACTGAATTCCTGGGTAAGCACATTTTCATTTTCGTGCACTTTGGGACTTCCTCATCTCCGTTTAAAATATAATATTGTACGACTTTTAACCATGACAATACAAGTACAATACATCTCATATGAGTATATATTTTGTTACTACAGAATGCAAATTCTTCAAACGGCTGTCAAATATTCAACGACAAAAGCTCGCCCAAAGATCGTACGCAAGACATGAATCTTCTTTTCAAGATCTCCTCACTCTTGAACAAGGTGCTTTCTTTGTCGTATTTGTAAGCTAAAATAACACATAGTAATTTTACAGATAAGCAGCTAAAACGTCATCTAAATTATGTGTCCATCCCCCGGCCACTCGTCATCAGAATGAGGCTTAACATAACAAGATGCCACGTCCCAATTTTCTTCTCGCCGCTAAAATGGCGACTGTTTAGTATTAGTTCAATATTGAGCTTCAGCATATACTTACTACGTGTCTGGGTTTAGAGGCAGTGGTTTTAGAACTGAGATTTAGACGTTGGTTTCCGAAGCTATTGAAAGGACTAAAATACGCGTTTGGTAACGTCAAAGAGACTCGTGGAGTCTATGAACATTTTTAATCCGATCAACTCGTTGAATCCTAAGCAATAACTTGTTAATTTCATACCTTAACGGCAAGTTGTATTTTCTCTGCAAAGGTAAACACTGGCGACAATAAATACATGTATCACTTAACGTGTAGGTCGAAAAACGTTTAGGGAAAGAGAACCCTGAGGATAACATTAAACGTTAACTGAACGTGTGCCAGGATTGGAGAACATACTGAAATTAACTTATTCAGTTCGATGCTTACGGCTGAAGGATAAGATGTTTCTTGTTCAGTTAAATCCACTCAGTTTTGTTTATTTTCTCCATAACTAAACAAATTCCAAACGCCTCCACTCTCTATGTAGAAAGAATTGAGGCTCAACCATGTTAACACAAATTAACGCAGCCGCTCCGATGACGTCTAGATGCCCAGAAATCCTTTCCTAAATGTTTCCAGTTAGCACGCTCACCCAACATTTGTTGTGGGAGCAAAATAGGTTTCAGAAAAACTAGAAATGTTTCGTAAATATCTTGTTTCCACAACAAATGTTTTGTGCACAAACCGGGAAAATATTTTGCGAAACGTTGTTTCTTGGTTTGTGTGGGCCTGAAGTTAATTAATACTTTTGGCTGTGAAAATTGACTCTTCAACAGAGTTATTTCAACAGATTCTAGGATGATTGAGCCCAGTCATTCTCCCAGAACCTTAAAAATACATGTAAACCTAGTAAAACGAAAATAAAATAGTCAACGAAATAACATATATTTCGTGTTGAGAAATGGTTTGGAACTACTATTTAATTTGGAACGCGGGGGCATATTCAGCGATCTAAAAGTTTGTTCAGCAGTGTGACTGGAATGTTCAAGGCCAACAGAAGCTAAGAGATAGCGAGGGCGGGTAGTGGGCCATGATTCCAACCCTCGCGCCGCTCTTTACTATCAGCGCGTGTTAACATGTTAGAATACTGTTTATTTGCTTATTTAGCGATCCTCTTTCTCGATCTCGATCATGTTATTTTTTTTTTATCTGTTAAGCAGGTTTCTTGATTAACAATAGCATTTGTTTAACTAAACTCATAGAACAACAGTGACGTCACATCCTACCAGGAGGAAGATCGGGATGCAACGGACGCCAGCGATATTGAGGTCTGCGGAGAACAAAGTTACATTCATGCGCATGGTGGTGATAAGCAGAAGTGTGACAAGGTAGGAAATACAATCCTGCTTGCTTTCTGTTCTGGGAATCTGTTTACACTGTTTGATCGATCTTTTCCTGTCTTCTCCTTCTCCCTTACAACTACTCTATCTTTAAGAATGAAAAGGTCTACGGGAGCGATGCCCGTGGATGAACTGATTTCCAAACCATTTCCATAGGACGCAAGCCATGTGGTTTTCAAGACGGATGGTAATGGGAGAGTTAAACTAACTGAGGAGGAGAAAGAAACGTTTGCTTCCGAAGGTCTTCCTTTACCCAGCAGAATACCGCTGACCAAGGTAATCATGAGACTACCTCCCGTAATATCATATCGCAACGAAAATATGTCTAAGGATATTTTAAAATCACTTACATTTCTAGGAATCCCAAGCGGGTTAGCTATAACAGACAATCAATTAACGAGAATATTATCCTATGGTACTTTCTTACAAATAACGATACATTTTCATTGAAATAGGAAGAGTGGGCGGGATTTTCTCTCTTTTCAGAATGATCTCTCGACGTGATATAGTAACAATTTTTCTTAATTTTAAGCCTTTTTTCACTGACTTGTGACACTCTTTGTAAAAATTGCGGCTAGACTCATTCCCAGTTTAAAACAAAGACTGAAGGCATAATAGAAAACGACTAAGTGCTTAATAGTCATATCTAACGATATTTTTGTTTTGTTTTTCTTTTTAGGCAGAGGAAAGAGCTCTCAAAAGAATCCGTCGTAAAATCAAAAATAAGGTTAGCGAATTTCAATTAAATTTTTTCCAATTTTTTTTTCATCTGCATGACTGCTGAAAACAAGAGTCTATAAAAGTTACTGTTACTGAGAAATGGCTAAAATGTTGACTAATATCTGAGAAATTGATCCAGACCCTTATAGTCGTCTTAGCCTACAGCTAAATTTAACCGGACTAATTATTTTCTTTTTCCTAGCTCTCAGCCCAAGAAAGTCGACGAAAAAAGAAAGAGTATGTTGAGGGATTAGAGAAAAGGTGAGTTTTAAAAAATCAAATAACCGACTATTGATATTTCGATAGATTCATCCTTGTAATATGACTACTATTAATTAGGCTGAGTTGATGGGTACGGAAAATTTGAGAACTCAGGGGCTTTTAATTAAGTCGCGTTGTTCTTTCTTCAGAGTGGAAACTTGCAATTCGGAGAACAGCATTCTTCAACAAAAGGTCGATTCACTGGAATCAACTGTCAGGTAATAAATCGTTTTTATTACTGATAAGTTAGCAAAAACGACTAGTACGAGCGCCGAGAAACTGGCACATGGCGCTTTATCCAATTTTCCAACGGAAATTTTTACGGACTCGAGATTGACTGTGTTAACAGAGTGGGTTGGTGTCGCTTGTCTTTTCAATAGTAAGAGCTACCCTGCTAGCAGAGCGTTTCTTTGTGGCAAGTTTTTTTTTAAATTCTGGTATTTTAAACAAGCCAACTACGTGAAATAACAGAGAAATAAACGCTCTGCTAGTAGGTTAGGGTCAGGGTAGGTCAGAGCATGACCGATTTGAAATCCGGAATTATAGTTTGGTAATTTCGGGTCAAACACCAGGTTCACTGAGCTATGCAATCCGGGGATAGCAAGACTTTTGACACATTTATGTGTCATTTGCAATAAGTGTTTCAGCAGTTTCAGTTGAATTGCTCATTCGAACTAGTGTGTACATTGTTGCTCATGCGTTGTATATGCTAAGAATAAATTAAGGATCAACGATATTTTGTTTTCTCGATAAGGAAAGTAATTCACTTTTATATTTTTATCCAGGGCATTGTTGACCGAACTCAACAGGTTACGGAAGGTTTCTTTGGATAAAGAAAGTCGAAAAACTTCCCAAATGAGAAGCATTGGAACACAAACAGGAACGTGTCTAAAATGGTAAGGCAAGCCAGTGATTAATAACAAAACACGGGATTTTTTATTGTCATTTTAGTAATGTATAACTTCGCCACAAGATACTCAAATGCATTTTCTTTCGAATACGTTTTCAATTCGTTGTTTTCGTCCATTGGTAGCGTATCGCAAAAGTTAACAACAAAACCGCTGGGGGAATATTAATCCGACACAGAAAGGAAATATATAAAAGGTGTTAGTCACTCGCATTCCATGCAAAACGCATTGTAGCTTAGCAATGAACCCCTAATTAGCGATGACGATTTGCTTTTTTTTACTGTAAGTTTTTGGTGATACTGAATAAGCAACCTATATTTTTACCGACAGTTATGTACAGTTCTCGTACAGGTATCATCAAACATTGCGAAAATTTACCTTTACCAACTTTGCACCGGTCATTTTCGCAAATTCCAAACCCTGCAACATAAAGGCTTTGGGTAATTCAGTACCCCTGATCACGATAAAAGTGATACTAAGTTTTGCGGTGAGCTGAAGAGGTTGTTCAACGGCCCGTTTTAGTGGGCCAGGTGAAATTTCGATAATCTCTACAAACCAAAGACAAGTATAACACTGACCTTTCTGATCCCACTCTGAAAGGATAATTCCGATTTGTCCAAAATTTCTCAGATACTGAACCACCCTTCCGATACAACAATCAAAAACTCATTAACAATTCATAAGTCCATTGACCTGTAAAATGGTCGATAATACATCACGTGCAGTGATTTTATATCAATAAACCTCCTCCTTATTAGTATGCGGTGTTTTATCAGCTGATAAAACACTTCTCATTAGTATGCGGTGTTTTTCTCGTATGCTAATTTCCAACGTTCACAAAAGCAAAATTGTTATGAGCTTTATTGACACACGCTTTTCCAGGAATGTTTTTGAAGCCGTTCAAAAAACTCACAGCACTAACGTGTTTTAACACTCCTGCTCGTTTTCTAAACATTACTTAATACGAGCCACCCAACACAACAAGACCTTTCCGTGTAAGCAAACTGGCTAGCAACTACCCAGATCTAGCAGTTTTCTATACTGAAATTTTCACGGCACGTCTTTCAGATTATATAGTCATATATAAGCAAACTGTAAGGAAAATTGCTTTGTTAAGATTATCAAATGTCTAGCCAGCCAAGGTTTAAACATTAGGCATAAAATGAAGCGAAGTTTTTATAACTTGTTGTTAGTATTTTAAAATAATGTTAGAAACTGAGAACATTTTTATTCTTTTACTCTGTTTAGCCACATGAAAAGGGAAGCAATTTACAGAGAGCAAAATCTTACTGGACGACAGAAAATCTTCAGAGAAAACAGATACCATTACATGCCGCGTTACAACAGCTCAAGAATGGAACCGCGCAACTAGGCTCGCTCGCTGTTCTCACGTGACAAGAAACAGCAACCAAACCATTGTAGAACAGGTTCTTCGCGTGAAGGGTTCTATGGAAGACAAGATCGATGTCATTGGTTGTTGGGATAGAACTTTCTCATCGCTAAATAGCGAGGAAACGATTGCGTTTCAGGGACTGAATTGGAGTAGTTTGTTTGGTGTTAGAAAAAGCAGGAAAGTTGTACACTTTATTTACACCGGCGGGCTGTGCGACGTAGGTTTTAACATTATTGAGGAACAGACAAATTCAAACTATCAGCTAAAAAGTAATGATATATATTAATATATATTTTTGAAACAGGTTTTAGCAGGGAACTTGGGATAACTGCACTTAAGATTTTTTAATAGATGAGAAAAAATGCTCTGTAGCTGAGATCGTAAAAATGGCTGAATGTGTAGTCTCAGTCAGATTACTGAGTTTGGACAGATCTCGTCACCCTGCCCTCTCAATATTGGTTTTGATTTTCTAGCAGAATTTGCGAGAAACATCATTATTGAGAGAGGGCTATTATGGATCACGGGAGCGACAGTATTAGGTTGGTGGTGAAGTGGTACAAGGAAACTTGACTGCACTGTATTTCAAAAAGGGACGGCTCACCCCAATCAGACCATAAGCACAGTGCTATCATAGTAGAAATAATGAATTTATTGTAGAGATGCACATATAGGTAGAATTGAATTAAGTGAGCCTTTGCTGAAGACCATTTAGTTAACTTGAAGACTCTCCACTTTGATCAGTTTTTTTACCATCGTCACCTATGATAGTTTGACTTCTGTCACCTTGCAGCCGCCAGATTGCAGAAGCCAATAATCGGAACCTGATAATTGAGAGCAAAATCTGTGGAGGGAAAAGGTTGAATTGATTGAAGCTCTGATCAAAGTACAGAATTAGCGATACAAAGCAATTTTCACCCCAGCCCTTACCATTAAATTTGCCATCAAGATTTTTAGTTTTAATGTTAGTTAACTGAATATTATAAAATCAAACTGAGGTGACTTCAAGTGCTGGGAAGCGTATTTGATTAACTCTAATTAATTAAAACTTTTACATTAAATGCATTTTACTGCTAACTTCAACCTTCAATTTTGCACTAGTCTAAGCAAAACTCCAGGGGCAACTAAACATCGGTCAACAGAAATTATCATTGAGAACCCGCTTAAAAAGTGAATTTCTAGAAGTTGTAGCGAATCCTCCTCGATGAACTTCCAAAAACCTCACCCCAACATATAGCCTTAAGTCAGCTGAGGCCCGCAAGTAGGGCTTAAGTACGAGAAGCCATTTCTCGTGCGCTTAGTTTGTGGAGGCTGATCTGTTCCAATCGCGATCAATGAGTATAGGAGACAATATTAATATAACAACGTCACAGGAAAATCTTCCCGAACATTCCATAAACCTCAATTTATTTCTCGGTGGCTAAAGGATGCCAAATTCACGATCAAGGAATTATTTCCAATATTGTCTTGCTGCGATTTAATAAATCATCAATCTCACAAACGGGTTTCTTTCTCGCAGTTCTTTTAGGAGTTTAGAGGCCCCAATGTATAAAAATGTTTTTATCATTTTCCTTAGGATTGAAACATGCATTTTTACATGGTTAGAAAGAAACTGCAAGTTATCAGCCATACGCAATTTTGTACAAAACCATGGCAGGCCATGTATGCACTGACTGAGTAGAAATTTTTAAAGTGTGTAATTAATATTGAGATTTTGTACGTAATTCGCTTACTGGGATCTCATTAACTAGTGCAGATAATAGCATTCAAATCAGGTCAACAGTCAGCAGCCGTCTTAGTTATTATATACTTAGAAAGATTTTTTATGATAATGGTTTATATGTACATGTAATAAAGAATATTTAGTTAGTCAATTGTTCTTGAAGTGGTTTCTTGTTGCACCGTTTCCGTTGCATGTATTATTAGAAATTTCAACAGAGAATGAACTAAGTTTTTTTTAATATTCTTACCAGTCAGTTAGCTGCAATTTTGTGGAAGGAGCAATTTTTGAAGTATTCGTTACTTTAGCCGTTTAAGCCAGTGACACACCTGGCGATTTTATACGCCGATCACCGTGATCGATCGGCGAATGCCCGTTGTAGCGATTGCGATTTTCGCCGATCGCCGCGATCGGCATATAAAATCGCCGATATCGGCCGCAGGCATTCGCCAAGTGTGCCCGTTCCCGCGATTTTCTACGGTCATTGCTGCGAAGCGCCAGTAAAGCTAACCTATCAGGTTGGGCGATTTTATCACATGATTTTGCAAAACTGCCACATCGCAGCAATCGGCGAAAAAAATCGCCAAGTGTGTCCGCATCAAGTGGCGAAAATCGATTTTCGCTGGCGATCAAATTCGCTGCGATGGGCGTATAAAATCGCCAGGTGTGCCGCTGGCTTTAGGGTCTTTGCGTTAATTAAAGATGTCAGTATATGAGAAGCTATGTACTGCACGAAAGAGTCGATCTCATTTATTATTCTGTTTTTAACCTACGTGAGGAGAAGATTTTCTGCGGTAATTTGTAATGGTAATAGGACTGAGTGGAGTACAATTCAGGGAGTAATCGGGCGAGTAATTTCAAATCGGCCGAGCGCGTAGCTTACCTAGTCACAATTTTTTCATTGATTTTGATTGGTTATCATGTGTCATGTAGTGAAATTTCATTGGCTAGTGGCATTTGCTACTTGATTTTCATTGGTTCTTTAACTGTCCGATTACAAGCTTCTAGTAATCGGACAGGTCAAATCGGACAGTTTTGGAGTTACATAGCAAAATTAAGCTAAATATAGGCTGTTAAGAACCAATCACATTAAAGCATTTTGTTATTGACACAATTAATTTTGAAATAGGATATGCAGGGAAGATTTCAGGGATTAGGTCTGAAGCATCACAGCTCAAAATTCCGAACATTGTCGAATCTAATCCCCAGGCGTAAAGAGTCGTTTGCTAGAACTTTCTTTGATTCTGTTCGGTAATTAAACTTTTTCACATTAAGCTTGATCACAGGTTATCCAACTTCCCAGCGCGGGTTCAGAGGTATAAAGTGATGCAAAAAAGGCTTTTCTTTTCTTTTCTTTTTTTATTTATTATTATTTTTTGTCCGGGATTGAAGGTTATTTTTTCGATTTTGAGTATGATAAAGGCCGGAGGCGCCGTATTATTTTTAAGTGAGGCAGGGGGGTGGGGTGAGGGTGAGTTTAAAAAATGTCCACAAGTTGCTCGGTAACGTTTTGACAACTTTTTGCATTTGGAGCAACTTTTATTAAGGAACAAAATGCTAACTGGCCTTTATTTGTTGTACTTTAAACGACATAGCCTGTCCCTTCGAAAACAAAAGAAATCATTTTTCTCATGTTACGAGAGTTTGAGATGACATTTAACCAAAAACAAACAAACAAAACCTCAAAGCTTTCCTCAGCATGCAAGGCCCCTGGAAGTCATGGAGACCGCAAATGGTCAGCAGCCTCTCCCCTCAATGTATGTTTGTTATTTTTTATTGCTCAGTCCCTTCAAAGAAAAGTATGCTGTGTAATGGAAGCGATGGAAGTACAAAGCCCTATAATACATTTGGAGAGCCAAGGTAAGAGATTATAGGTTCCCATAACGTAGTTAATGCAGGCGATTGAATATGGGCATGGCATGTAACCAGAGAAGTTAATACAATTCCGATAGAAAAGCGAAGTTCGATCGACTGCAAAGTCGCGCGCTTTGACATAACACCTGGACGCAGTGACCTGTCTGGCTCACGCTTTATTATTTCAGGGTACTATTTTGAGTAACATATGCTCAGAATTTAGTTTGCGCGAAAGCTTTATTCTTCTGTGAATTGAATGGTGTTGCAATCAAAACATCAACTGGGAGTTGCATATTTGTCTGAGAGGAGCGGGGGGGGGGGGGCTTGGGGATTTACGATATTGCGGTTTCAAGTTCATTTTCTTATGATTTTTCGCTATTAAATTTCGATGTTACTTTGTGATGTTATCCTGGTGTTTGTAACTTTCAGTAGTTCGTCAATTTTCGACTCCGTATTTCAGTTCCGGCAGTTGTGGTTAAATTTGAAAATTTTGATTAATTATTTTTATTTTCTTTTGTCTCACATTCATTAGCTGCCATCTTGAACAAAGGCAAATAAAAATCAAATTTGTTTCAAAAAATTTAAACCAAAAACAAATTTAAACCACAACATCAGCAAAAAGCTTAATATGTTTAATTTCCAGTCACGCTGCTTGTTACTGTTGTTAAATAACAATTGCACGATCAATAAAAAATTTCACCTATGTTTGACATTCCTTCAACCCTGACTTGCTGCCCCTGGGTCTCTGAGAATGTAGATCAGCAGCCTATAAATCAACATCTCACGGATCGTGTTTCTAGGGGGAGTCCACCAGTATATTGGTCGATGTGTTGGTCGATCATCAGTATATTGAACAACAGTCAGCCGATATACGTATCAGTTGACCATTGGCCAGTAGGTCACCAAGTGTCAGCTGAGTATCAGCCAACTGTCAGTCAATATAATTTTATTGACCGATACTTGACTGTGATAAGTATCGGTGGTGTGTCAGTATAATTGTATCGGACAACCATCAGTAATATATTGGTTGAGCATCAGTCAGCTAAATCTCCAGTACTAATACTTTATTAATAGTGTGACCACTAAATAGCAACATTGTCTTGACCTCTGGCTTGATTTCAGTGTAATTGGACCCAAATCTCAAAACTACTAGCAAATACGCAAAGAGAAAAAAGGTGACAAGGAAGGAATGGGAGATGATAATAGACTACTGTATATGAAGTTTTAACTGCAGATCCTTTGCCCCTCTCATAGATACAGCAATGTGTTTTTGGCCATCTGACATGTGACATACTGGATTTTTATCTTACTGTAAAACTTGTAAAAACAACTTTTTAACACAACTGTTTTTAAAACAAGAGCTACGAATGTACCTGTAACCTGTCATGGGAAACACAAATTACTATCAAAGGATTTAACTTTTGGATTGCAGATTGCTTTGCAGTTTGTTCATCTTACATGCCAACTAGTTGGATTTTCGTTAGGAAAATTTGACTTAGGTTGTGGTTTTCCCCTTGCACAGTCAACACCATAATGATTAAACTTGTTTTTCCATGTCACATCTGACTTTTCACAGAGGATCAACCAGATACACCAGAACATGCAATTGACCAAGCAGCTGTTTTTCTAGAAGATGCAGCAAAGGTAGTCAATAATTTATACTGGAATAAGTTTACACTAAAACTGCTTCCGCACATCAGATCTGCGATAATAATAATAATAATAATAATAATAATAATAATAATAATTTACCAATTTATATAGCGCGTATTTACATGTGCTGATCAATAGCACTTTACAATCATATATTTAAAAGAAAACAAAAATACGTTACCGTAAGAATAAAATAAACTAAGTTACAAACTATGAAAATAGTTCTTAAAAAGATAGGTTTTAAGTTGAGATTTAAACTGTCAAGTGATGTTGCTTGACAAAGCTCCAAAGGTAGCTCATTCCAGAGTTTTGGAGCTGCTGCTGAGAGAGCTGCGATCTGATGTGTGAAGGATTCAATTTTTGGAAAATGGTGTGGTGGCATTTCACAGCTTTACATCTGATGAAGGATGATAAGGTTGGTCATTTCAAAGAATATCTGCACAGAACGTAGCATGCAAAAAGAGTAAGATCACACAACCATGTGACTGAGTTGCAATATTTCTCTTAAGTCAGTTCAGTAACTCAGCAATTGGCTTAAAAAAATAAGTAACTGCTCCCCTGGTGTGGAATATTACAGTATTTATTATTTACAATTCTCTTATAAAACACACCTTTGCCTATTTCAGCTGATTTTATTGGTGGTTTAATCCATTGAGCTATACATACCTTAACTGCATGTGAGAAGATGCTCAATTTTGAGATTTAAGGAGCGTTTAGCATTCCAAGTTTCAAGTTATTTTTACCTACTGTCATACAGTACAGATCAATCCATCACAAGGTAGACAGCAGATCACTGTGGATGTACAGATGGTACTACAGCAAACCTGTTAGATGGTAAGCTGCCATAAACCCCAGAGTATAATAAGGATAGGACAATTGAGTGTAAAATAAACCCTGTGCATAATTAAATAATGGGGAAAATTAAGGAGTCTTAATTAACTACTCACTAGTCAGAGTATAATTATAATTATTATACTGTGCACAGTATCTTTACAGCGCCTTTCAATAACATGCGGACTGTGAAGTTCAAAATTCAACCAACCGTTTCACTTTTCACAACCGTCAATCACTAGAGCGGACCCCTCAGAAAACAACGACGTTTGGCTCAACGGGGTGAAAAGGTCATGTTGGTGCACTGTGATTGGCGGATTTCGATCCACTTTGTCGGTTTCTCTATTTTTTGTGGTCAGTCGGTTGTCTCCGTAAGTATGATTGACGGCAGTAAAATACATAAATCCGTAGCCAGTGTTGAAGTTCAGAGTCCGTATGTTATTGAAAGGCGCAGTAAAATAATATTGTTACTGGAATATCACACCAGCTGTCACAGATAGAATTGGTAGGTCTGGAAATTCCTTTCAATATATTGCCCCAACACCCGGCATCCCCCCTCCTACCCTCTCACATCCCTCCGGAATTGCCACTGCCATCTATTGGGGGGAGGGGGGAAGGGAAGTATAAATTTTTTATACAACTACAAAATCTCTGAAGGATGATGTGAGGTCTGGAGGAAGACTGAGAAAAGACACTGACGTAACTCTCCAGGCTGTGATACTTGTGTGTTTATTGTTTTTGTGGATGAATATCAGTGGGAAATACATGTAATAGACATCTTTTTTATATAATTTTTCATTTTGTGATTTTTAGGGGTTTCACCTTGGTCATCTTCCTCTACCTGATGATGGCATTTGTAGAAAAACCCTCATCTTTCACGTGGGTATTTCAATAATATATTAGTTTATAAAATTTATACGAAGTTAATTATATTAATTTAAAAAAAAATACATTAAATTTTGTGTTCACATTTTCCTATAATATTACTCTTTTGTATAACTTTTAACTTAGTAATTCACAACAAAAAGAGGTCTGAAGGTCACAAAAAATTAATGAAAACTCCGAAATTTGCATTGCTTATTACACAACTTTTCACTGATAAAATTGTTTATTATAATCCAGCAACAATCTTTCACCAAATGATATGCACTCATTTTGGTGCATCAATTTTAATCATTGAGTTTTACGTTTTTGAAATAAAAACAAATTTTGTGAATTTATGTAGAGTGTACAACACACAGTGTGCATCATCATGTATCATAATGATTAATAATTGATTAATTAATAATAACTATTGTGTCTGCTCACTGTTAAAGGCTGTCATCGGATCCTCGTTTTCGTGGCAAGAGACCTGATCCTCCTTGTGGAGCCACAGAGAGTGTGGAAATCATCTTCCTCCTGTGCTTTGTTAGTGATTTGGTTGTCAAGGTAACATTACTGTCTTCCAACTTACTCTGCCTTTAGTTATACAATCATGTACATGCATCTCAGCATGGCTGCCATAGCTGTTTTCATGAAAATCTGTGTTTATAATTTCTTTTTATCCGAGTATGCCTTTGTCACTGACTGAAAAAATATATCTACATGTACACGTATCATTTACTGTCCAGGCTTAAACATAACATCACATCCCTTTCACATATTCCACTTATGGACATTCCAATCCTACATGTAGCAGTATGCAGGATGTTTGTCAAATGAATCTTAACTTTAATGGTCCAATAGCTCCCACGAGTCTCCTGTAGCTCAGTGGTAGAGCATCGGAACTAGTAAATAAAGGGGTGCCTGAAAAAAAGCCCCAAGTGAATTCTGATAAATTGCTAGATTCTCCTTCCAAATTGTCTTGTATTCACTTTTGAAACAAAAGGAGAATTTGACCTTACATCAAAAGTCACTAAGGACCTTATTCCACGCACCCCTTCAATTAGAAGGGCACAGGTTTGAGCCTTGTTGGGAAAACACAGATTTTCTTTTTCCAAGTATGTCCATGTCACTGGTGAACTGAAAAAGTTACATCTAGTATCAATAATTATTCACCAGGCTTAAAACATAACAACACCAATCTCTTTCACATATGTCAAATTTGTTTGTATTAAATTGCTACTTACAATTATTTCCACCAGAGTCATGTTCTTGGAAGGAAGGAGTTCCTAAGGAACAGATGGCTCCTGTCATACTGTTTTGTGCTGATAGTTTCCTTTGTTGATGTGTTTGTCACCCTCAGTACTGGATGCAATGAGGTAGTGTGTTATTTGAATCCCAAATTAATTAAATGGCTTGATGAGAGAAAGTATTTTCTTTTGTCTCCTGTCTTGCCCAATTTTAACAACATGCCTAATACCTATTAAACTGCAGCCTTTGTATAGCCAGGGGCATAGGTATACATACAATTGTACATATACATGCAGGCAGTAGGGATTTAAAATTGGATAGGGGCTGGGGTGGGGGCCCAAAGGCCACTACATTAAAGGAAAGTATGAAGAGAAATTGGAAATTCTAGAGGGGTGGAGTGGGGGTGATATGGATATTTTCTGAATCCACACTACACAAAATCTATAAACAAAAAATGTAAAAAGAGAGACATAAATTTGGAAAGTAATGCTGCCCTGTTTTGTTTCTGTCTCAACTGGACAAACATTTTGGTAAAACTGCATATTTTTCAGTTAATAATAATATATTATGATAGCCAGTCCAATTGTACATGTACATGGTGAAATCCTTCTGTAGCATTTACTTGCACTGAGCAAACATGTTCATTCATGATTGTTTTGTTTGCTCAACTAAAGGAAAACTGATTATAAGAACTGAAAATTCCTAGCCTTTTCGAGGCTCTTGGTGCACAGCAGGAGAGGCGAAGGAGCAGATAAGAGCCAGGGACAAAAACAAAAATGTTCCGCTCGCCTGCTCTTTTGCGTCTTCTGCGGTGTACCAAGAGCCTGGAACAAGGTAGGAAATTCCATTTCTAATAATTTGCAATCACACTCGGAAGGTTCCTGTTGGTGATTGCAATATTAACATTTGAACAAATGAAACAGATTTTAATAATTATTTGATGAAATGTACACTGTGTAATTATGCTAGTTTTTCCTCAGTGTGTTGTCTGATTTTAAGCATGTACTTATTAACACTTGTCATTGTTTTCGTTGCAGCATGTTAGAATTCGCCGACTTCTTAGACCTTTCTTCTTATTGCAAAACTCCTCACTAATGAAAAAGCTGGTGAGTACAGATCAATGTTGCTACATTTAGAAGTATGGTGGCATCATTACATTTGTAAATGTATCATGCACTGTACATTCAATTTTTATTTGAGGCTTTATACTGACACAAACACATTTTATTGGGACTGATTAATTCAAAATCATGGCAAACGGCGGCATTGCAGAAGGTAAATGTGGTAAACTTGAGACAGCAAGATTAGCATTCATTTGTGGGAGTGTATGTTTTTTTGTGGATAAATTAACAGCACAAGACTAGTGAACGTTAAAGTAAGTTAGACCATTTTTAACACTCAAGGGTGTAATTTCATATTACGAGCCTTACAGTAACCCATATAGCCAGAGTTTAACCCGATTTCTTTGGTATGAAATAACATGGAGTATTGATACTGGATGCTAGTCCATCACAGGGTCACCCCTGGCAGTGTATCACCGGTAGCCATTTTTTCCTTTGGGTGAACAGAGACGATGTTGACCAAAGGTTCTTGTCTATGGAAACAACTCTGTTATGAAGAGACCAAACTCGCCTTAAACCACAGACACTCTGATTTTCCAACCCTCAGATCTAAAGTCTAATTAGCTAGTTCTTAACCTTAATTTATTCAAATTTATGTGCCTTCAAAAGGCTCTTACAATTTCTTTTTCTTTTTTTTTTCCGTGGCGTACCTGTAAACTAGCTTTTTTAGCTAAGCATACTGACCCCATTGATTGATTGATTGATTGATTGATTGATTGATTGATTGATTGATTGATTGATTGATTGATTGATTGATGACCACTGCATCACTGCATCTCCACAAGTTTCATCAGTCTTCTTACCATACTTTTGTTTCTCAATCTTCCTCAATCGTGGTTTTGCTGATTGTTAATTTAGAGGCAAATAAAAAAATAAAATGGTTATAATTTTAACTGTTGTTTATACACTGTTTTGCAGCTGCGTGCCATTAAAAGAACTGTTCCAGAAATTCTCAGGTGTGATATGAGTTGTCCAAACAATTTTAATGAAATTGTAGAAATTATTGTCATTTTTATCAACTTGTCAAGTTTGTTTTCAGCAAAGCTTTGACTAAGAAAATTCCAGTCCTTTTTTCTCTCCTTTTGTTCATTTGTTTCATTTCTATCAACATCAGGGAAAGATTCTTTGGTCGTGAATCTCCTCCTTAGAATTTATGCAAACACCCAAGATGTCACAAGTCCCTTGCACATTTAAGTGTCCATTTTTGTAGTTGTTTCCATGTTGCAACTTTAACACCATTTCTAAGTCCAAGGCATTGTTTGTGGAGGTGCACCAAGGACCACCAAGTGCTTGGGCTGTGAATGCTTTGGAAGTCATTCGCCTTTGTAGATATGGAGTGTGATCCGTAGTATTTTCAAAGTATCGCGTAGGGTGCATGCAAATTTTAAGTTCCCATTTTGTCCCATCTTTAGCCTTCAATACATGTACATGTATCTCCACAAAACTCAACCTGGGACTTTAACACAAAAACTTTCCTCTCCTTTTCAGCTTATGACTGCCCTTTCCTGCAATGATAACTATAATGATCAAGGGTCCATCTTCACACCCAGTTATTTAACATCAATTTATGTTTATTTGTGTTTAATTTCAGTGTGCTTTTTCTTCTTCTGCTTCACTTGTGGTTCTTTGCCATGTGTGGGATGCTCCTGTTTCCGCAAGTGAGTTACTTTTGAAACTTATTTCTTCACACTGTGACATGTTATACATGGTATACGCAATGGGTGAAAGAACTGTGTCTTTCTTTTAACAATTTAGAACTTCATTTAATGTTTTATAATACCTCTTATCTTTTTCCTTTTCATGTGATATTCTAGAAGCCATCAGTGAGAAAAAACAGCACCATAGCGGTTAAGTATTTTATTTGCATAATTATTTAATATATTATTTCCTGCTATTTTCATAATTAATTTATTAAGCATTTCTTAATTTGTTCCTCAGACAGTTAAAAATCATTTGAAAACAGAAATTAAGCCTCAAGTTCATATTTTTTGCTACACTATTCTGGCAAAATTGTTTGCTGAAGGGCAAAGGCAGAACTGGGGGAAATAAGAATACCCATAGCTTGCAACTCTTCATTCTTGGCTCTGCCAATCAAAACTTTGGTCTGTGTTTCTTGAAGTACCAAGGTAGTATTATGTCACAAAACTTGAATGAGTGAAATTGTGGAATTTGATGAAGTGCTTGGAAAGAGCATCATGAAAAATGTCCACACTCCATAAATTAACCCCTTGCTGCAATTCGTGACTGAGATTTCCATTTTTCCAGTTTCTCCATAAATTTCTCTAATTTTGCTTCAGTTCTAAACAGAAGATTCCTCTGCAAAATTAGAGAAATTGATGTGGAGGAATTTATCAGGTTCAGGGTCCCTCTATGACCCAGCCCTCAGACCCTTTTGATTATACATGTATTTTTGTTTTATATTATTCCATGCTGCTCTGAGTGTCTCAAACTTACAGTGTATTCACTTGGAACTTTGACACTGTCTTTAAATGCTTTCTCAACCATAGCAGACTTATTGTACTGATGTATAACATGATAACATTTTTATGAAATAATCCTCTTAGACTAAATTTTAACCTTCCGAATAAACAGCCCCCCTCAAACAGCAGTTCCTTGATTCGCCTGTGTTATAGCAAGTGGTAACACTAAAAAAGAAATTAAGTGTTGTAAGGATGTCTAGCACAATTTCAAGAGAGTCTCTATAGCAAGGAGTATTGCTATTTATGGTTTAGAGTATGTTGCTAACACACTGTGTTACTCTGTAGAGAATTGAGTGTGGTCCACACAAGACGAGTGCTGAGAGTGGTGCTGAATGTGAGGGCAATAAGTATTTCTCCAAGCTGGAAACGTCTCTTAGAAGTCTTCTGGTACTGCTTACCACTGCTAACAACCCGGATGGTGAGTGGGGCTCCTTCATACATTTTCTCGGAGTACATGCACTCCTAAAATTGTGAATCTAATAATTTTAATACATGACTGTACTTTTTCAAATTCTCAAGTTGGAAAATATCGAGAATTGAAGGATGCCACAAGATAATTGGCTGCTGAATACATGTAGCGTTGCTTTCATCGATTACCTGTACACTGAACACCGACTTAAATATTACAATAATGCAATTACTACCTTGTACAGCGTTATAAACAAAATGCATAGTAACCTACCGCTCAGCGCTTATGTTAATCAAGGTATATGTAAACACGATTTTTGTGAATTGAGAGGAAATTTGGAACTTAACGTGAACAAGACGGCAAAATTTTCTAATGAAGGAAATTAACTCGAGCATGGAGATTTCATATTATATTAAGTAAAAACAACGTTGACGATTCCAAAGCCAATTCGTTCCAAATGCACTGAAACGAATGCTGAGTGCTTGAAATTTTATAAAAAAAAATTTTTTTTGTTTGAATTGCCCCACCCAAAGAATTTGGGGTATAAATTATAGAAACTACATTGTAGCTAGCATCACCAAAATAACGCTCCGACTTTGCTGAGGTCGCAGAAATTAACGCAGTTCATAGAAACTATTACGCGGCTTATGTTGATGGGAATTGCATGTATCATTTATTTTCTTTTTAAAGAAAATAAATGAAATATGCAATTCCCATACATCATCCTACATACAGAGCAGGACAAAGAAATTTACACTTACCTCATTAAAATAAGGTAAGTGTAAATTTCTTTGTCCTGCTCTGTATGTAGGATGATCCAGACTAGTTCTACTCACTGATTAAGCGATCCTAGTTAGCAGGATTACAACAAACACGCTAAAAGTGTTATACTATGATGGTATGCCTGTTGAATGTGGCTGATTTGACAAAGTTGAGAGTAAAAGGCAAATTGACAGCCACGAACATGCGCAGTAAGGCTAAAGTGGAAGAGCGCATGAGCCCCTTTACAGGCAAAAGTAATGTGAAAGTGAGTCTACAAGTTTAATAGCGAATATTGCACAGCTTACAAATATGCTCATAGTGCCCACTTGAAAAGTATCAAGTGATACAAGAATGGTTCACTTGTGGTAACAGCTATGAACATACGCACATATTGCCTGGTATAATCATTTGGGGCTTTGGTTAACAAATCTTGTCTTTTCTTTCAGTGATGATGCCTGCATATATGAAAAACAGATTTTATGCTATTTTCTTTATTGTTTTTACTATGATAGGTAAGTACTGCATATGTTACACACAACTCTTGTCTTGTGGACATGTCGGAATGTAACAGACAGGAGCAATTTACAGCTGTAGCAAAAGTCACAGAAGATCAAATTTCATTAAAAAAAAAAATGAAAGAAACTTCTGAGCTGTACAGCTTATCGCTAACCCTCGATGTAACACACGTTTCATTCGGTCCCAACTTAACAATTCTGTGACATCTGTAAGATTTGACAGGCAATTTGATTGTAATTTCTGCTTGTTGGCATTTTTTTGCTAAGGAGATTCTCCTAATTCAGTTTGATCCTCACCTAACTCGCTCCGATAACCAAATGGCTGTGCAATACTGTCTGTACATCGTAATCTTTAAGCAAAAAAAATGATTTTTAATTTGTCTCGCATCCTGCCACCCTTGGGGCCTTCCTAGTGTGTCCCTTATATAACCAAAGTTGACCGTATTGCACAAATGCAGGTGGCACGTTTATCCACCAAAATTATAACTCTATTATCTCTTACCCTGAACAACTCAACCGCCTCACGGCTTCGAAAGTACATGTACTGACACCTCGACAACTGTAACAACCCCCACTCAAGCAAAGAAAGAAATTTGTTGCTATTGAAAGGAACGACCCTGCCAAAAGATGGCACCAATTAATGCGAAGTATAAATTAAATGGTAAATGGCCTAGCTGCAATATTACATTTATAATCTGTGTATTTTGTATCCTTAGGTCTTTACTTCTTTTTGAATTTGTTAACTGCTATAATCTACAATCAGTTCAGAGGTTACTTGACGGTAAGTTTTGGTTTGATTGTGTTTTACTAATTTTGACCAATGCTGTCTTAATCAGTGTTCCTGTATGAATATAGATCCTTGACTGTCATTGAAGCAAACGATGAAGCTAACTTGTGGCTAGAGTACTTTAGCAGTTTTCCATTTTAGGGTAAAAGCTATACAAATTTCATGGCCAATTGGTTGGCACATAGCGGTTACTTGCTGTTGTTTTTAACTGACTTATGGTGATGCTGGTTTTACTTTTACAGATTTTATATAATCAGCTGACAATTGACATATTTCTCGAAACTAGGTATAACATAGAACTGATAATACGGAAAGCGTGTTTTGATCCCGGCACTGCACGGATAAAATGGCTAGCTTTTACGGGTCACGTTTTCCTTTTTTGTTTCATTGATTTGATGTTTATGTCAGTTTACATTTGAATCTTTTAAATTTTTTTTCTAGAGTTCACTTCAAGCAAGTTTCTTCCGCCGTAGGGTTGGTATTAGAGCCGCGTTTGAGGTTCTTCTTCAAATTCAAGGTGCTGATGGTGACCTGCCATTGTGAGTACAAGACATAAATACTGATTTCTATAAATACAAGCTTTGTAGGGAGGTTAGTCTTTAAGCCTTTTTTGACTGAATTGGCCATTTGCCACCACGACTCCTTCTTTACAAATGAAAAAAAAAACAAGAAAACTTTCTATAGATTTTGACCCTTTTTCTCTCAATAATAATAATAATAATAATAATAATAATAATAATAATAATAACAACAACAACAACAACAACAACAACAACAATAATAATAATAATAATAATAATAATAATAATAATAATATCGGAGTCCTAGAGAATAGCAGACAGGAGGATAACCTCGCATTGGAGAATGCTGCGAGAGTGTACCTTCAGAGAATGTCTGTGATATGGTCGAGTCCGCTATCGGATTACTACAAGGTAGTTGCAAGTAACCAGTTTGCGCTACCGGTACTTGCGTACTTTATGTGGACGCAAGTATGGCCCATTGCAGAGTTGCGAAGACTCGACAGAGAATCGCAGAAAATCATGCTGGAGAATGGTGGGAAACACCCTTCAGCGTCCAGTGACTTGCTCTATCTCCCTAGGATATCGGGCGGACGGGGTCTTAAGTCGATTGAGTCAGAATATAAAATCACCAAAATTAAAGCGGTAATGAGGTTGTATGCTAATGCAGATCCAACTATGGGGCTGGTCCGACGGTTTGAAGAGAAAGCTGAAAGGACTGGGCGGCGCTCCTTGGTGAAGGATACGCAGAAGTATGCAGAGGAGTTAGAATGAAGCCAGAGCTGCGATATCTAGATCCATCGGGCACTACAGCAGAGAATGAGAAGATAGAGGGGTGCAAAATTGGAACGTGGACGAAGAGGGCCTTACAAAACAAGCAGTGTGAAGGCGTAAGAGAACAGAGATGGCAGGGAATGCTCCATACAGCACGCTGGGACGATAAAGATCTTGATGGTGACAGTTTCGAGTGGATGTCAGACTGGAAAACAGCACCGACGCACACAATAGCCGGGATAAGTGAGCTTTACGAACAGCTTCTTCCAACAAAACTGTTCAACGCAAGGAAGACCAAATCAAGCGAAGAATCGGACGTCAGATGCAGGATGTATGGAAAGGCGCAGGAATCTATCGCACATGTGCTGTCAAGTTGCAGTGCATTGGCACAGACGGAGTATCTATCAAGACACAACGGAGCACTCAAAATACTTTTCTTTGAGCTGCTGAAAGACTACCAACTGATAGAGGCCGTTCCGCCTTGGAACTCCTCCACGCAACCTAAGCCGCTCTACCAAAATGATCAAGTGACGGCATATTGGGATGTACCAGTATATACAGACCACACAGAGGTGCGAGCTAACAGAGTGGACGCGAGGATTGTAGATAAGGAGAGGAAGACAGTAACCCTGTTGGAGATGAGCTGCCCTTTGATTGAGAACCGGAAGCAGAAGGACGAAGAGAACCGCAAGTACGCCTCACTACGATGGGAAATCAAGAAGCAGTACCCGGGCTACAAGATCACTCAAATCAACATTATAATGGATGTTCTTGGGGGATTCTCTAAGGGACTGAGTAGTAATTTGAGAGAAATACTAGGAGCAAAGTGTAGCAGAGGTGTTCTAGGACGGATGCAGAAGTCTGTCTTAAGTAGTAGCCTGAACGTTGTCAGAACTTTCAAGGTCTTGTGCTAGATTAAGATGCTCAAATTCCCGTTGCATCCACCTAATAGCTAGATTGAGCATAGACCATTTTAAGATTTTTAAAATTTTAATTTTTTTTTACTAATATGTATTTTTTTAAATTTTTAATTAATTTTCTTTGTTAATCACATGATTTTATTGTAAATTTGGTTGCAGGGCTAGCCACGGGTTTCCGCCTAGCTCCTTGTGTGTTTTTTATTTTATATCTGGCATTCAGATGTTGACATCCTGCCTTAATAATAATAATAATAATAATAATAATAATAATAATAATAATAACAATAATAATAATAATAATAATAATAATAACAATAATAATAATAATAAAAATAATAATAATATTAATAATAACAATAATAATAATAATAATAATAATATTAATAATAACAATAATAATAATAATAATAATATTAATAATAACAATAATAATAATAATAATAATTTATTAATTTATATTGCACTTTTTAACATGCAATGATCAAAAGCGCATTACAATATTAGAATATACTCAATATGTACATAAATTAAACTTAACAATAAAAAAAATAATTCAAGCGGTAAAGGCTAAAAGCTAACAAAAGATATGTTTTAAGACATATGCTAGTTTCGATGTGATTGCAAGCAATCACCGAAATTGCTCACTTGCTCTTTCACTAATGATCGTAAATGGCTGTGTTGCCCTGTGATCGCAAAGGGCGAACACACAAGTTTGTTTCCATAGGATTACAGAACAGTTTGCGATGTGCGATCCAGCGATAGTAGGCATGCTCGGAAAATCCAAGTTCTCTCCTAAGACCTGCCGATTGCTAGTTCGGATGCTCTACCACTGAGCTACAGGAGACTCGTGGAAGCTAAGGCCATTAAAATAGGTTCATGGGACAAACATCCTGCATATTGCTGGAATGTGAATGTTGACATAGGTGCGGTGAAAGATGTATTTATCGGCCAGTGACCCAGGCATACAAAGACTGACTGATAAATGCATCTTTTTCATTTAGTGACCAGGCTAAAAACCTACCATCGCATTTCTTTCAAGGCTAGAATTGCGGTTTCATTGCCTTAATTGCCAACAACTACTTTTGTACTATTTGTGTTTGGTTGAAGAAGTAGTTAAACTAAATCATTAGTTTTAATTTGTGATTTACGTGTCCTCATCTTTGTTACAGAGGTACTATCAGCACTGAAGACGTTCGGCGAGCCATTGAGAAAGCAAAGATCGGCACAAGAGGCGGACAACGCGTGCGGAATGTAAGCAATACTTTGTTTTATCTTTTACTCGTTGTTTTGTATTTTGCCCGCAAATACGGGTCAACTCGTAAAAATATATAGAGGATATTACATGGCAGCGCGAAGATATGAATTTTATTTTCGAGTGGTAAAATACTGTTTTTAACAAGAGAAAATAAACTGATTCATATCTTCAAGCCACCGTGTAATTTTCTTTTTATTATATAGACAAACCTATCGCTCACCATTTTCCACCAACTGTTTGCACAAACAACCACGAAAAAGCTGGAAATGACGTCATCAATATCCTCACTAGTACAGTGAGGATATGGAAAATACGCCACTCGGGTCCCGGGTGTAGTTTCGTATGAGTTTTACGAGTGGTGTATTTTCCAATAAATCACTCCTGTCTATATGATAAACAGCGATTCTACACACCAAAAGGTCCAATAAGATATATGTCTCACCATGTAGCCACTTAAGTTGTAGATCGCGATGTTTCGGCTGTAGTATGATTCGGATGGCTTCCTTGACACACCCTAACAACACCAACAGGGGTAACGGAATACCTAGACACCAACTAACAAGAAACACAACAGCAGATCGGACGGCAGAGGTGATAGTACCTTCCCAAAGCAGCGAGGATCTACTGTTAGTCCTCCAATGACAGCCGGCCTTTGATATAAATACTGTAGCGTGATCAGTCGACTTCATTGCCTGATGAAGACTAGCAGTAAGCAGTCGAAACGTCGCGATCTACAACTTAAGTGAGTAAATCATGAGACAAACGATCATTTTATTTATTATTTCATTCTACCACGATGACCAATTATCCGTTTCACGATACAAATGTTTTATTTAACATATATTGCTTTGCAGTCTTTAGCTCAAAATTCAACTGGACATCTTAATGCCAGGGAGTTCCAAGACCTGTTTGATGTACTTGACAAGGCGACCAGGAAACGGCACAGGCCAGCCATGAGTTATGTGGAGAACAGTGTACTGAGAAGGATTCAAATTATCGTATCTCACAAGGTGTTTGACTACGCTGGCGATTTTGTGGCGGCGGTGAACGTATTTCTTGTTTCTGTAAGTATTGGATACTTCAGACTGGCGTAACAAGAACTCCAACGGCTTTAAAGCTACACGCTCGCTCTTGAAAATATACTTTGCTTTTGCTACGGAGTCATTGCGACCTCTCATTCAAAGAGCAATTTTTTTTTTCATCCGGGAACTCATAGTTCTGTTGGTAATCTCTTCACTCACAGGGCCAGCATAAAAACTCTCACTGTTTTATGAATATTTTGAAAGTAAATGCTTGCACATAATGAATTCTAGGCCGCTCAGAAGTCATCTACCTTCTTGTCAAACAAACGACAATAAACAATTTTCGGAGAAAACAGGGCAGTTGGAATTTTCTCAAAATTCGCTTCTTAATTTGCATAGCCTTATATGAATTTGAAGATCAAGAACAGTCTCGTTAATATATATTTGATGTACTACCCTAGTCCTCAAGGTTTTCTTTCATCTTTCTCAAAGCAAGCAACACTTCGCAATTTTACTAGTGTCGTCTAGGTATATTGGCTATGTGTTGTATATATGTTGGAGGATAAAGAAAAAAGAAAACCTCCGGGACCAGGGTATTGATATAGTGGACTTATTGTAAATTGAATTGTAGCTAGCACCAGATTCTACTCTTATTTTGCCGTTACTAGGCGCATCATACGTAGAATAAAGATTCTTAAAGTTTAAGTGCAAGCTTTAATCTTTTTCCATGTGAATTAACAGGTTTTACTGGAATATGAACAAGACAAAATATGGGAGAACTCTAACTCACATTTAGGGGTGAGTGCCTTCATCAGTCTATCTAAGGTGACACGAAACTAATCTAAATTAATCTTTTGTTGTGGCGCTCAGCTTATTTTTGTAGTGTTTTTGATTTAGTGTGCTTAAAACTGATTTTCTCTGTCTTGAAATGGACTTTGCATCAAACATTTCAGTTTTATGCTATATTGCTTTTATACATGTACGTCTCTCATGCTCAATGATTTGATTTCTTTTCAGATGGCAAACTTCTTTTTTGTGTTGTACTATCTTTTTGAACAGGTAGGGACATAAGTAAATATGCTGACTGTACAGTAGAACTACAGCTAGAGACATATTGTACGGCTTGTGCTCTTTCTGAGACAATGTAAAACTTCTTATGCAGGGACACGTTAGTAGGGGATGCTGCTCTCAAACACATATTTCAAGTTTTTCGGAAAAAAAAATTGGTCTACCGGTAGCATTATCCAGCACAATCGAAACTCTTGTTTTCGTTTTTGTTTTGTTTTTGTTTTTTGTTTCTTTTTTTCTTTTGTGGGGATGGGGGTGCTTTTGCTTGTTTTTTGTATTTTTTTCTTGCCTACACTATAACAAGCTGTTGTGATTCAGGAATAGTGGGTGTGTCTCATAGAGGCGCTATATCACCGGCACGCATGCAGCTTCTGACTTGTTCGTGTTTCTTGAAGGGGTTTCTTTCAACCTTGGTTAAGTTTTCAATGTCTAAAAATTGGCTGTCATTATTTTATTTAATTTTTTTTTCCTTTTTTGTCGTTAGTTGATAAAGCTATGGGCCGTAGGATGGCAGAGATATCGTTCGTCCATGGTAAGTTTATATTGTAGTTGTATTTTGTGGTGAGGTCGAGAAGAATTCTAGTTTATCCTTCCGCCCAGTTTAGGATGCATGCAGTCACGTTAACTTTCTTCTCTGAAATGTCGCGCTTCATAGTAATTTCACGAATAATGATTATGGAGAACCACGACTCAATACTGTATACAGTCGAACCTGTATATAACGGCCACCCTTGGGACTTGAGGAACTGGCCGCTTAATACAGGTGGCCGCTTAATACAGGATCACTAAAAATACTCACAGGGCGTTGTGTAATGTCAATTTTAATGGTGTATCATAAAAAAAAAACATTTCATGCAAGGAAACAATAGGACAATCAACACTCTTTCAAGAGATTAATACTTTAAACAAAGTTCAGTGCCAACTTGTAACTTAACGGTATAATATACGTAACATTGTGTAAAAGCACTGTACAATAAATTGTCCTCTACTCTTGTACGGTGTACAGCACTGTATTTCTAACTCACTTACTTACGTGACTTGCAGTTCATAACAAAATATCTCATTCCGTCATTTCATAGTCGTTGCGATCGAAGTGGAGTTATAACGGTAATGTTGCTAATTAAAAGTAACACAATATAAAATAAAATCCTTCAAGTTAAAATAGGAATAGGGTAAGAATTACAGCGACTTAGAAAAGTCGGACACGTGCGTTTGGCGCTTCGGCATTTGAAACTTCTGTTTGTAGAGCATCAATTCCTGTTATCCATGGTACTGTGCATATGGCTTAGTTTCCATTCAAGGGTGGCCGCTTAATACAGGTAAAAATAACAAAGAAAGACAAACATAGGACTGCTACAGGGTGGCCGCGGCCGCTTAATAGAGGTGGCCGCCTAACACAGGTAACAAATACAGCGTTTGTATGCGCGAAAAATCGGGACTTTAAAAACTGGCCGCTTAATAGAGGGTGGCCGCGTAATACAGGGCCGTTATATACAGGTTCGACTGCTAACAGATAATGTTACACAGGAAAAACAGTCTCTTCACCTTTTTTATATAGTAAATAAAGGCTCTCTAAGGGCCTGTGGTAGGAGGATGATTCTGGCGCTTGGGTCATTGTATCATCATACAAGCACAAAATATTTTCTGCATCATTTTAGTGTTAGATTGATGGAGATCCTCTCAGAGATAGTTGTGGAAATAAATTTCAGAATCGTTATCACTGAAGCATGTTTTCGTTGGACTGCTGAAACCGTTGAGACTAAGACAATATCTACGGATTTCTATAAAACTAAAAATTGAATGGTAATCTCTTTCAAATGACAGACGTAGCGTTGAATTTCGAAGTTCTTTAAAGTATATACATATATTGAGCTGCTTTAGGTTTTCTAACTCCCAGTAACCCAGCGAGTAGGTTAAGCCCCGCATGAGTGTAAACCAAAGCCAACTTTCATTTCACCTGCTAGGATGAACCTCGTGCTAGCCTTGTCCCCTTTACAGGTACAGTAAATAGACCCTTAAACGCCCTTAACCACACCCAGTGTTAATTGAAATCACTATACTCGGATTTCTCTGTACGCTGTAATTTGGTTTTACTTGAATGTGGGAACTTCAAATTGCTTTTGATCTTGAGACACTCACTGAAGGAATGGTCTGTCAGGATTAATTCTCAAAGTCATCCACCAGCACACTACAAGCTCGCATCACATTAATCGATTCGACTTTGAAATATTCATTTCTGTTCCTGATTCACATGTGATATTTTTGATCTTTGCAGGTCAATATTTATTGTGGAATCGTTACAATATCATTAGTGGTAGGTATTACGTACTAGTCTTCAGCTTTACCTGCCAGATACCTTTCATTAAGTTCTATCTAAGTGGTTCTCTTGCTCATAAATTGTTTTGAGACTTTGAACAAACCAGTTTTGTTAGACAATAGTATATTGAACAATTTTCGTTGTGCATTTTCCTTTTCAGACATTATTTTGCCGTTTTGATAGGGTTTATTTGGATTATTTTCATTTGCTGTGGGTAGTGGACTGTATAGCGCTCTACCCACTATGTCATCAGGCATGTGATGTACTGTATAGCGCTCTACCCAGTGAGTGAGTGAGTGACTGACTGACTGACTGACTGACCGACTGACTGACTGACGGACGGACGGACGAACGGACGGACGGACGGACTGACTGACTGACTGACTGACTGACTGACTGACTGACTGAGTGTCCGTAAGCAATCAGGTCCGCAGCCTGTGCACACACACCCACATGTACGCAATGCGCACCTATTTCTTTAACAATGTTATGAGTTTTTTTCCAGGTGTTATATTTTGCTTTAAACAAGGTAGTCTGTTTTGTATCCGACTCTGTTCTGTTTTATGTCTTGCAGATTGTAGAAATCATGCATGTTTCTCTGTATGGCCTTCCTTTTCCAACGTAAGAAGATTATTAAGAGGAAACTTTAAAACGTTTTCCTTTCCTTGAGAATTGTTTTACATTTAGATACCTTTTGACTTCGGTTCTTGCTTCATTTTTTCAGCTCAAACCACGAAAACCAATCTTCCACGGAAGACATCTCCAGTTCTTTGTCCCTGAGAAACCTGACACAAATAATCAACATCTTGATTACATTTCGCCTGTTAAGAATAGTCCCTAATGTTAAGGTAAGGCTCAACCTGATTCCTCCATACTTCAAAATTATAATTCTGATTACAGTACTAACAATTTGTTGATTGCAACGTGTAACACCTCTTCAAATGTGTTTTTATTAGCTTTTTCAATGCATGCGAGCCTTCTACAGCTTTTCCCTTTAAGTTTTCACTTACCAGGCCGGCGCCTGAGGTTGCCAGGTTTTTTGAGACATCAATTTATTTATTTATTTATTTATTTATTTATTTATTTATTTATTTATTTATTTATTTATTTATTTATTTATTTATTTATTTATTTATTTATTTATTTATTTATTTATTTATTTATTTATTTATTTATTTATTTGTTTGTTTGTTTGTTTATTCGTTTGTTTGTTTATGTATGGCTTTGGCAAACCAAATAGTTGCTTGACCTTCAGCACACATTTTGTTGTTGATTGTATCTTCTGCCAGGCCCTCTCTCTCATTCTCAAGACACTGTTGAAGCTGTTAAAGAACTTGAGGCCTTTCGCAGGAATTATTGTGGTAAGCTGCATTGTTCTAGCGTATTCTTTATACCAAACGCAGTAACAGAACGGCCACATCGTGCAACGGTACCAAGCGCGGAAACACGGGCTAGGAACCATGGGATATTTTAGTTTTGCTTCTTATTGGTAGCTTCTTTGCTTTTTTAGAACATTTTGCGCGCTTTGTTGCACGTTTTTTAAAAGACATGGACAATAATTGATAAACACTAAACCAGTCTGGTTTTTAAGCTCTGATGCCATTTAATTTCGTGGAGTTTTCAATTCGAATCGTTTAAAATTGGTCGGTTTTAAGAGTTTGCGGCTTAGAGAGAAAAGTACGTAACTTTCTGCTCCATGTAGCCCAAAAAAAAACCATAGTCTAATCGCCAAGCGTGGGGTACATTATTACCCTATATTGTGTTGTGATTGCAAGTGAATAACACCTTTTATCCTTCCCTTCTCAGTGGAATTAATTTTGGGGGGTTTAATTTTCGCGATCAGTTAACATTGCCCGTGAAAAAAAGGAAAAGAAAAGAACAAGGATTAAGATCCCGCGAAGCTAAAATCAATTAGGGAAAATTTGGCCAACTACAAGCGAGCAACAACATGGAACTATTGAAACTTTCTCCCTTAGGGCGTCCTTCGCAAAGCTTTCTGAAGCAATTAGCGCGAAGACTGTACTGGTAAACAGCGCGTTTATACTCTAGTAGTTATACTTAGTATCGTACTTTACAACACATTCATCAAAGCGCTTATCGCATTTTGTTTTCTCTTGTAGGCGGTTTATTACGTTTTCGCCGTATTTGGTATGATGCTTTTTGATGGCGTCACCGATCCATCAAATGTTGGTGTTAATGAAACAAGGTAAAAAATGCTATGTTATTGTGATCAATGCGCTTGGTCCTTAATCCTTTAACCCCAAGAGCGAACGTCATTAACAGGTAGAACGCCTATAAATTGGATCGCAAGAATCACAACTTGCACGAGGCTAACGAATTGGTATTTCCATAAGTTTACCGTGGAGATGAAACCAAAACCTCCAAATTACAGCGCCGTATTTGGCCGAACCATTGGCGAGAGGTGAGGCTGGGCCGAACACCATTTATGACAAAATGTCTCATCTTGTCATCAAAACTAACACAGTGAAACGATGTCATTGCGGTGGCAATTTATTCAATTACCCACATTTATTATACTGATTTGGCGTTGTGTTGATACCAGAACAGACGTTGTAGATTGGTTTGCCAAGTATCCTAAAGTTTTGCCTGTTAAAACATTTGCTTATGAAAACCTCCCAACTACTTGCGAAGATGTTTCCCCGTTTTGACAAAAAGAAGTACAATTGATACCCTGTTCAAGGCAAAACCCTCTGAAAACCACGGGGAGAATACATATCATACATCACGTTTCTCCTGGTCATTAACCCTCGTTGATAATTGATACATGGTGAAATATAAATGGATGAGACGTAAACTGCAGTTGTAATTTCTCCTTTGTATTTTCTCTCCAATCATCTATTTCCAGTGGTATGAAAAACTTGTCCCATCCTAAATGAAGAAACGCTGTACCTATGTGTAATGAGAATTTTGTTTTATTTCGTTTTTGTTTTTTGACACTATTTTCAGGTTTTTAAATAACGAATGTGGTACGTTTGATCAGTTACAGTACTACGCGAACAACTTCGACGACTTTTTTGTAAGTATTCTTTTAACTAAACGAACTCGTCAACTGTCAGAAATGAGTCGTTAAACTTGGCCATACCGCTTCTCGCAGCTTTACAAATTGAAATGAAAAGTTGAATCGGAAGCCATCACAAGTTCGACAAAATGAAAAAGTTGCAGAAAAAAAAACTGTCAAGTAGCAGGGGTAAAGCGCGCAGAAAAGAGTAGCTTGTTTTGGTGTGTGATATGCACTGCACCTTTTGACTCCTTTACGAGAGATTACTAGACGGAAAGCTGGACTATAGGCTGATGGTTGGCGAAGGGTGAAGCCACACTATCAAAGTCGATAGAAACCGTGAGCGTAAGTTACCGATTTATTCAACTATGAAACTGGGTAAAATTGTTTTATTTTTAGCTAATTTGTTTGTGAGTTCGACAATTTCCCTTGCATACGCACTTCAACGGTAGTCTACTTAAACAATAGTGTTTATGTCGAGGGACTATCGGTTGATGGTTGTCCCGCGGAAATTTGTTCTTCTTATGGCTTATTTAGCCGGCATTTCGAATTTACAGCTCATCAATTTTACCTTTAAAGCGAAAAGTTGAAATGAAAAAGACTAATGGACAGCATACATGATAAAAAAGCAATGAAAGCAATCTTTTTTTTTTTTTCGGGAAGAATAAATGAAAGATTTTTTCGCGGACGAGTACTATTCATCCGGGCATTTACGCTGGATGGACGCCATGCGCTGATAGTGTCTCTCCGCGGATGGACCCTACACGTCACGTGATCAATTTAAACCAATCAGACTCGGGGAAATTTAATGATGAGCCATAACGAAAATGGTCGAACGCCCTTGTGTGGCCAATCAGATTCAAGTTTGTCTATAAGTCGGCCATTGGGTTATACCGATCTCTTTGAGATTTAGCAGTCTTTGTTTGCAGGGACCACAACTGTATAATCCTTTTTTTATGCTTCTTTTCAAGTCACATTTTTATGTTATTTTTTTCTTTAGGCGGCATTAGTCGTGTTATGGGATCTGATGGTGGTAAACAACTGGCATGTATTTCTTAAGGAATACGCTACAGTCGTCAACGCGTAAGGCTGTCTCGCTATTTTAGCATTAATCAAGTAGTCACATCGAGAAGAGCCTGGTAAATAATGACCGACCGCTGTCAGAAGATCGGGGTGGAGGGGGGGGAGAAAGGGGGGCGTTTCTCGAAAGTCCCGGTAAGCGTCTTTGGTGATAAATGTTTCTTAACAGAAGTCAGTTTTTTTAGCTTTGAATAACTAAATTTTAACATCTTATAATTCTATGAAAACATTGGCCAAGTACCATGTCTGTCTGTAATGAATGTGTAATCGGCGAAAAAAAAATATATACTTATCGGGCCCGGTAAGTTAACGGGAATTTCGATAAACGGGCCCCAGGGCTTCGTTTCCCTTCGGCGACTCAGATTCTTTTTATTGTAGTCACATACTCGTGCACTCGTGAATAAACTTTATTTAGTTCACGACCAGGCTTCACAGTTGCCATCGTTTGAATTTGCTTTGTAAACACACTTGATCGACGAGCGCAAACACAAGTAACGCTATGAACTCAACCTAAGGATAACTGGTACAAGCTGACTTTGGTTTCGTTCCTGATTGGTTTAGAGCGGTTTTCAGTTGATTGGTTAAACAGAAATAAAAGTAGAAACTCTGTCCAATCATAGCAGATGCAAACAACGTAATGAACCAATTAGGATTAAGCAAGTACATGTACACGGCGCCGTGCGCGGGAAAATGCGGGTGACAAAGACGCGATTGTTTTCGATTTAAAAAATTATTTACTAACGCTTGGGAGCATAGTGCGGGTTTTTTCTTAACCAATCAAGAAGCGTAGTTTGATAAAGCAAAGTGAACGCAATTGTTTTCTACACCCGATTAAAAACCTCTTTATACACCGTGATTGTTTGGAATACATTGCACTTGTGTAGCTTGTTGAAGAGCGCGGCAAACCTATGACAGAGTAAAAAACATGATTACTTTTCACAGTCGATTCAAAACTCCTCCAACCTCAAAGATCAAAGGAATATTAATGTCCGTTGTTGCTTTCGTGTTTCAGATGGGCACAGCTGTACTTTGTTGCGTGGTATCTGATTTCTGTTATTCTCATCATTAACCTCTTTGTTGCCTTAATTCTCGAGGTAAGTGCACTTTTAATTCCATTCAACACAACGCCAGGAGTGTTTCCTATCTAACAAAACTTATGGTTCTTAGCTTGGTTTAGGATTTTTTTTTTTTCTTTCCTAAGAGACAACGGACATTAACAGGATATCACATTTTGTAGGTATTAAAAACACCTCTTCCCGACTGACCCACACTCACCATTTGCTGAAATAACTAGCACACAAATAACAATTTTGAAATTTCAAAGGCCACAGTGAATTTGATCAGTTTCGTAATGTCAGTTCGCGCATTGAACATCTGTTCATGTTATTCCCTCGGGGATCTCACGCCTCAGATTACGGAAACATGGAGAGTAACACTGCAAGTGAATGGGAGCACTTTGTACAGTACTTCCCTGCTCCAAAAGCTGACATAAAACACATCAACCTTTCAAGTGGGGTTTTCTTCCTGATGATGATCCCAAGAGCTGTGTCGGTGAGGATTTGTACCCTTAAAATGTCCAACCACGCTGGACTGGTCGAGGACCGGCCCTCCATGCTGGCGGAGGTGGGGGGGGGGGGGGGGTGAATTGTACCTATCTACTTCTCCGCCGTTTTGTCAAGCTGTTTATTTCCTTTGCAGGCTTTTATTAGTCAGTGGGAGACCAAGCAGCAAAGATTACGAGAAAACTCGCTTAATTCCTTCATAGTGAGTGTTTGAATTCTATTTTTCTTTCCAACCAGGTGATTGATTTTTGATTTTTTGATTTGATTGGATTTGATTTGATCTGATTGGCGGGGAGGCTGGCTGGCTGAGTAACAATCTACCTACTGGCCTGACTGACTAAACGACCTATAGCTAGCTACTGACTGATCAACTTATCAGTCAGTAGCTAGCTATAGGTCGTTTAGTCAGTTAGTCTAATCGGTCAGTCAGTCAGCCAGTTATCCGTCCAGTCTGCCAGCCAGGCAATCATTCATGATCAGCCAGTCAGTCAGTAAGCCAACCAGCCAGTTAGTCAGTCAGTCAGTCAGCGAACCAGCAAAAAAGCCAGCCAGTTAGCCAGTCTGTCAGTCAGTAAGCGATCCAGCCAGCCAGCCAGCCAGCCATTCAGCTAGTTGGTCAGTTAGTTAGCCAGTCATCCATTCAGTCAGCCAGTCAGCCAATCAGTCATGATCAGTCAGTCAGTCAGTTAGTCAGCCAGGCAGTCAGTAAGTCAGTGAGTCAGACGGTCAGCGAGACAGTAAGTCGATCAGTCAATTACTCAGCTAGTCAGCACTTGCTCAATAAGCCAGGCAGTCAGTATTTCCATATCAACGAACAAATACATGTATCCAGACATTCAGTCAGACTTAGCCCATTCCAGAGGTTCACATGTCGCTCGCTGTTTCCCGCCCAACTCACTACTACAGTCTGTTTGATGACTCTTGTGATCAATAAGCCAATGTTTGCTGAAAAGCGATTTGGACAATTTTTATATCAGAGTGTAATATGGCACTGTACCATGTTATAAGGCAATGAATTCCCTTTTCAGACGGAAGCGACTTTGAACGAGGGCGGCCGTTTTCACCAACTGTTCAGCTCAAGCCTGGTTGAACCTGCTGAGGAAGATCTGCTCAATGAACTGAGGGGACATGTTCATTACGAATTCCAGATACAAGGCCTCGACACTGAAGCCAATCAGCCCACTACTAATAACACAGTAACCTTTCGGTTATAAAACGACGGAGCGAATGGCTTGAAATATTTCTTAGTTTTTACTGGTTACAAATAACCATAGTCCACAGCATTACATTCCGTTTAACCTTTTTTGAATTAAAACCCAACGTTTCATTCCGGTGGCTATACAGAGTCAAGATTCTCCTTCGGGTTTGAGAACTGTTACCGATGTGATGTAAATGCGATGTGATTCCTCATTAATTTTCATATTCCTTTTAGTTTGAACGATTTCATTGCAGAATAAAACTCACACCGCTAAAAAAACACGGTTAACGTAAACGCATAATTCTTTTAAGTCGTAACAGTAGTCATGTAAACGCGCCCTAAATTCTAAATTCTGCAGATTCAAGTTCTCTCAAAATATTATTTAATCAATGTATTGCTGAATTTAAGACGTATAAAAAGTTCATGGACCCTCTTTTGTGACTTAAGGCCCTCTAAAATCTTCAAAGGGGGCCGACTGAACCATCATAAGCCACCCACCATAGCGGCTGTACATTTTACAACAATACCTTGCGAACCTAACACCGCCATTGGGCATACAGAAAGCCTTATCTTTTGATAAATTTGTCCCAACACTAATAACATTGTGTATGCTAGGTTTGAAGTTTTTAGAACTTTTCTGTGCGTTTTTATGAGCATTTTTAGCGTTTTCTTTTTTGGTACGGTGGATTCCAAGAATAAATGCAGCGAATGTTGGAATAAGGCATTATATAGTTGAAGGATCTCGCTTGCATGTTGAAATAGGAAGGAATGTCTCACTTACACTTCTCCAACCACTTCAACATTAGTTTTTGAAAAGAAAAATTAGCTATTTTTATTCTTTTTCTTATTATTATTATTTGATGTTATATTAACAAGAAATTGTATCAGTATTTTATGATTTTATGTACGTTCTTATTCTATAGAGATATATAGAGATTTGAATGTAAAAATGTAACAAAAATTGCTAATGCAGCGAAATGAAATTATAGACAAGTTTACTATTTTGTGACTTGAAAAAATGTCTAGTATGAATTTGTGAAAGATTGCAGCTTACGCCATTTTTACATAAAGAAATCCTGTTTGATTCAGCTGACTTCAATTTGCTTAAAATATTTTATTTAGTAAAATAAAAGGAAGAGTTTCTGAATGTGAAAGAACTTTATGAAGGTCGTCTTGCTTTAAAGAATGCTTGTAAAATAAATTTATTAATAAACCCTTTAGAGTACGGAAATTAAACTTCAATATAAAATTTTTCGTCTGAAGAAATGCCTGTTAAGGACGATGCCATCTCGAGATCATCCGATCTTAAGGACAGTGACGACTAATTCAAAAGGGTTTTTATTTTTTTGCGCGCGAAAAGCAAGGTCTGTTGAAATCCGAAAAGAAAATTGGGGGCAACCATGTATTTTTCAGAGATAATTAAGCTTCCATTTGGACAAAAATTCCATGCCTTGTTGCAAAATTATCTCTTTGATAAGATCTGCTTTCTGCGCATAGTCACAAACGGCGCAAAAAATTCCTCTCTTGTAGGAAGCACCGTCCTTAAATTTCCCTTTTTTTACAAACTAAATTCCGAACATACAACTGAGTCACCCAGATTCAGAAATTGAATGTAACCTGCGGAATCTTGTATCTCGGTCTTAACAGATACAATTTGTCGAGACCTTTTCAAACAAACAGGTTATTGGCAGGTGTCATATAGACCGTGTTCCCGTCCTCGCTTTAACCTCTTCCCGTTCAAGCTCCTCGTGCAAATTTTCCGCAGGTTTTTCTCGCGGTAAAAGTGGTTCCAGTTTCCCTCGATAAAAACTCAGCACTGTCTTTGGCCGCTCTACAGCTTCTGGTCGTCTTAGAACTGCTGTGGAATATAACCGTTTGGGATTACGAATTCCAAATTTTAAATCCATGGGTAATATTTCGTCTGGGATTGCCAGTCTTGGAGAATAACGAAAATATGAGGTGGAGTAATTTCCAAACTGCGGGGATCTATAACCAGTGCTTGAGTGATTCAGCCGGCTTGGGATAATATCAATATATTCTGGATTAAGCTTTTTATTCAGCGACGATTCCAGGAGAGCTAACAATATTTTTCCTTCGCTGCTATCTTCCCCGTTATATTTATCCTTTGGATAATCCTCTTGCTCAGTACGAACGTCTCTACTCGCTAAATTAGCGTTTTGTTCGTCTAGAAACACCAGTCCCGTTGGAGAAGTTATGTCAACTGTTCTTGCAGCTCGATGTTTGTTGTCAAGTGCAAGGCATGTTCCCTTGACTTCTAGATCAGGTGGTTTAACAACCACACTTTTCGTCGGCTTCCACATTCTAGAAGATACATTTTTGCATCGTTTTGTTTGTAGCGTTGTTACTTTATGAGGCTCTGTTCCTTTCACGGTTAAACAGGTGGAGAAACATGTTGGAATGTTTCTTGAAGTTTGCTTTTTCAAATCCAGAGACATTTCTATGCTAGTTAAAAACATACAAACCTCGTTAACAAAGCAGTAGCCCTGGAAACCACTGGCGCTGTTGCCAGCAACAAATCGCCTGTACACGGCATCCCTGTGGTGAATTTTTCTTTCCGCTTCCATAGAAGTCTTGGTGTTGTGTTTTGACTTACAGAATAAATGTTTATTCATTCCTTCTGCAGACGATGTCGTTACAAACAGCAGCAAATTCTTACATCGATGAATATTCCCCTTGAAAATACTTTCAAATTACTGCGCACAAAATGCAACTGTTGATTAATGGTTCCAGCAAATTCGTTTTCATTTCATCGATGTTCTGCGAGGGAGGAAAATCCCATCAAAGTCTACTTAGAATGTTTGTAACATTTATGTTACAAAAAATTAAATTACCTGAACTGTAGTTCATAATTATGATTAGCAAATTTAAATGGTCCGAATCAAATGTTTTCACACGAATATTAACATGTTTGGCAGGTGTTCACAACAACTGAAGTCGTACCCAAGCCCCTCTCCGTGCATAACAACACACTCATTAAGCTGTTTTTATGCGTTTCCCCTAAATCATATTCGACCATTTCCATGACCGATTTTGAGAGTTTGACTATAATTTGCGGCTCTTTACCTTGGAACATTTTTATGCATAACTGTGAAGTCAAAAACTGACTTTAAAGTTCATTGAAATTGCATGAATAATTTCTCGAGCTAAGCTAGACCTTTGTATAATTCAGTCTTCTCTGCATTCATTCCGGCAGAACCTAACTGCCACAGTCGTAAACAAACATAGGACTCATATTTACATGTTTCTGTGTTTATTCCAAATATAAAACTAATTCAGTGCTAAAAGTTAATGATTTTTGTTAAATTGTCACAAAGCAAAATAAAGTGAGGGCGGAAAGTCAGTACAGACGCAAACTAATAAGAGATCGGTTAATTACTCGGGTCGTAAGGCGGGCATTATCAAATTCTTTTTTCTCTTTGGGGTCATGATGGGCTGAGAGATAAGACTTCGGGCCACGAGTTATTGTTCTCGGTCTCGTTTTTTGTACTCGGCTGGTACGAGTTACGTTTTCTGTCGTGTTATCAAATTCTTTAAATTCTCGGTCGCGTTCTTTGTTTTCCGGCCGTGAGGAGTGTTAACAATATGCGAGCCAGACGTGCGAGGCATGAACAAAACATGCGAGGCATCAGAACAACCCCAACATAAACTGCTAACCGTTAAGCTAACCGGGGAGCTATTTAAGCTAACCTAAGTGCTATTTTGGCTAACTGGAGTGCTCTTTAGGCTAACCGCAGTGTTTTTAGGCTAACCTGAGTGCCTCAAGGTTAGTTTTATTTAACCGAAAATTTGGCAACTAAATCAGTCTATGACCTCGCGGGCCAAGATAGATAAAGATCTCTCACATTTACTATAGAAAAACAATCAATGTAGAAACGGTTTCTGTCTTCAAATGAAAGGTGAATAACAAATGCTTTCCCCTGAATTTCATTTAAAAATATAACAAGACGCTTTTCAGAGCGTTTACGTGGGATGCGTTGACTATGTTTAGCACTAGTGGCCTCATTTATTGTACGCCTCACCGATTTTTTAACCTTCCCTCCCTTCGCGATTGAACTAACTGAACAGTTTTAGTTGGAAAGATTGCGTGATATTGAGTTGCGCTACTTGAAATTTTCCCGCCTAAGAATAGTTCACGCCAGAAAATGTCTTCAGCTGAAAGGAGCACTCTTTTTATCTGAAAAGTTAACTGCTAATCATAACTTTTTGCATACATGAAAACTTGACAACTTTCATCATATTTTTGCTTCTCATACAAAAGTCTTTCGTTGTACTGGAGATTCTATTACAATAACGTGGCGTGACTCACGTTTTCTACTCTGGTTATGTAAATAAAAGTGGAAGATTATAATGTAAGATTACAAATTGTTTTCGTTTCATCAAAAAAACAGAAAGAAAACAGGCAAAAAGCTTTCCTAAATGAAAACTTTTAGTAAAAATTGACAATCAAACCTTTAATCTTTTTGTGAAGTGGATTTCCAGTTGGGTTTAAGCATCAAATCGACAAAGTCATGCGATGTGAGCTTTAGCTTATCAATGATCTTTCCCCCACGTATTCTGGATGGTTCTACAACTGTCAAACAGAAGCATGATTCCTTCGCTTTGAACTTTCCAATTTCCACCGTTTTCACTGTCGAGTGCTTCTTAGAAGTTATTCTTTCGATTTACTGCTTCAAAAGGGTTAGTTTTCTTTTTGAAAACGGCACATTGGAATCTAAAACATTAAAACAATATGGCCACGCCACTAAAGTCAAGCCTTTTCAGTTCCACCGAGAGATCACTAGGACCTGAATAATCACAATAGTAATTAACTCCCGTCCGATCCCTCCTGACATACACTAAAATATTGCATTCTGATTGGACCGTTTTTGTTAAAGACAATAAGGACAATACGAGACAAAAAGATCCCCTCTAGGAGAAAACTGAATTTGATACATCTAAAACGAGTTAATAATTGAAAGATGCGCATTTGTGGATACAAACGGCCCCCATTTTATAACGTGGGCTGCACAGGCATCCCACGTAAATAGCGAAAACAGCCAAACATTGAAAAACGTACAAGGATATTATAAACGTACGCGTGATGCGTAACGTTACTCTAGATCCGGGGGGGGGGGGTACTCAACAGATGCTTGGGTGGGGAGGTGCAGCCCGGGCGTTCAAACCCTAATCCTGTTTAAGACACAATTCTCCGATTTCCCTATCCCGTTTGAGACAGAATTCAAAATTTTCAGGCCCTTTCTAAGACATTTAACCCAAAATCATACCCTGTTTAAGACTGGAATGAAATAAGAATACACTAGTTTCTTACTGTATTTTAATGCATTGGCAATCACAATCTGTTTAAGCCATTAGGTCATGTAGGGATACCCTGTTTAAGACAGAACTGAAGTGATGAAATAGATACCCCGTTCAAGACAAAACACACTGAAAAGCATACCCTATCGGGACGCACGTCCCCGTTAAGGTCACATAAGGGAATACCCTCCGGGTCTAGATCATACCGAAAATTACGATCCGTCATTGACCCAGCGTCACATACATATTAGGACCGTAAAAATGGTTTCTGTCTCTAAACAAAAGGTGAAGACGTAAGGATTAAAGCCCGGGGATTATAAAAAGCATTCGTATGACAAATGTCGTTTTCCCCTGTATTTCATTCTGACTGCAAGAAATGCAATTCTATCTAGTCAGGGCCGTAGCCAGTATGAGGCAAACCGAGGCACTTGCCTCAGTCATTGTTGACAAATTCACAAACAGTTAAATAAGTAAAAACAATTGTTAACGCAACATGATATTATGTTGAATGATAACGCGAATCAGGCAGTGCCCTAAAATACAGGTGAGAAAAATCAAGCAAAAAATTCATGCCAATCAGGCAGCGGCTTCCCAAAGAAAACTGTCTCGTTTTGATGTGTTTTTCCGCCATTTCTCGAGTCTTCTGTCTTCTCTGTTCTGAGTGAGAATTTAAATCTATGAAAATGCAGCGTTCTATCAACAGCTTTTTTGAAAGAAAGCGGAAAGTAGTTGCTCTCATAACATGCTTTCAGTTCTTCTCAATAATCGAACCAAAATTTAACCTTGTTTTGGCAGTACTAGCATTCTGTGAAGCAACTTTGTCTCTCATTCCATCTAGTAGAGATGGTGGTGTCAGTTAAAAAGCTGCCGGAGATGGTCGGAAAGAAGTTGTAGAGGCAAAAACCGGACAGGCGACAGCGCCACTAAAAGTAAGTACAGGAAGCTGTTCGTGCGAGTGAAGCTTAAGCACTATCCATTGGTTGAAGACCTGGTACCGTGCATCGATGGGCTCTAACAGGCTGAATGGCCTTGCATTAGCCTATGTCCACAGTGAAATTCTTGTGGACCCGCTCGTGCCTCTACGGCGGTGGGATTCTAGTGGGCAGAGGGAAATCGCGCTGGCATTTAACAGCTAACTTTGTTGCCATTTAGAAACGAAAATCCTCAAATGAGAACGGCCGAGACCAAGTTTTATGAGCCTGCGAGACTGAGCACCCTTCCCCCCCCCCCCCCCCCCCCAATAAACCTTTCTTTTCACGAATCCTCTGGTGGGGGAAACCTGGTTTAGGTCGTTGTTATCTAAGGCCTTCCTATAGAAACAAACCGCCAACAAATACACTAAACAGCCGCATACAAGAACACAGAGCCCCTAAAGCAGCATTTAAATAGCCCCCTCCCCCTCAAAAAAAAATTACCTCGATCTCTAGATCTAGATGGCCCTAAGGGCTCTTAGCGGAATTTTTGTCAAATAAGGTTTGATCCCAGTGTTTTGTTTAAACGTAATCATCATAAAGACCCTAAATTGCTAGGCAGGAAATTTAAGCATGGATGTTGCCTCAGTCCTTATTTTTTTCTGGCAACGGCTCTTTCAGTGGTTACTTATTGCCTCACTATATTTCTGTATCTATTGGTAGCCTGCGAGCAAGCTCTCTTGGGGGTGGGGGGCGGGAAGGGGAAAGAGGATCCACTCCCAATAGAGCTTGCTCGCAGGCTATCTATTTGGGGGAATAGAGTGTGTGCACGGCGGCCATGTTGGAAGACCAAAACAATATAAGATGTTTGCATAAAAATAGAATATATTTCCCAAAGGAAAATCATTGTATTGTTTTGGTCCTCCAACATGGCTGTCGTGCACACACTCTATTGGCGATGCTGGAGGTTATCACTGTGAAAAGATTGTAGGCTTTACGCACCACACAGTCAAATATGGCCCGAGTATAAGCTGGAAACAGCTTCTTGTTATCTAAGTATTAGCAATTATTAAAAACTGGATCGTTGTATGATTCAATTCTAGGGTTTTGCCGGATTGGCTTAGCGGCAACAGTATATGAGCCATTATAATCCATCAATTATTTACGCTCGCGCGCGATTGGTCTTAACGCCTCACGTGACCGAATATACCCCAGCTAAAACTGGGGAATATCCGATTTTATTTCCCAAGTGATATTCCCCAATTTCAAAAACTTCAATGCGCGTCTTGTTTAAAATTAAACGTAATGTCAAGATGGGGGAACGCTTTGCTTTTGTGACAGAAGGAGAGATAAACCTGCTGGTCGATAAAGTAGTATCAGAAAACAACATACGCTCTAAACGTTTTTGACGGTAAACTGTTCTTAAGCGAAATGTTCAAATACCCAAGCTCGTTGCTACATGTCAGTGTTGCGAAAAATATTTGAAGGATAATAACCACAATAGCCACCATTTGGCTTCAAAAATATGCTCAGATATTTGTCCTTGGACATTATCCGCTCCTCGAGGCTCACAGTTTTCCTCGAGCTTCGCTATGGGAAAACTGTTCGTTTCAGGCTCGGAACAGATAATGTCCGCGGACAAATATCTGAGCATATTTTCGCGCCAAATGGAGGCTATTGTTTATTTATACCATGCCCGAGTAGTAGCGACCATAAATTGTTTTCTGGTTGCTCTTGAAAATGAAATCTGCAAGGCCTACCAATATTATTTGATTTTTTTTGTCAAAAATCTACTGTTGGATTAACAATAGCCTACTGTTAAGAAACAATACTTAAGATATACAGTCAACTCTCTCATAGCGACCACTTCTCGTAAGCGACCACCTCCCGTAAGCGACCACCTCGTAAATAACCTTTTTGATTCTCAGTTAAATACTGTTTCAAGAGCTCTCTCGTAAGCGACCACCACTCAAATTTCTTAAAGGACCGCGACCACTTTTTTTTGTTTTCTGTTTCCGGTAAGCGACCACCAACATAATCACGTATGATCGTTAGTAAATCATCACTCAGAAGTAACAAAAGTTCAATTTCTAATCACGCTACCCTGGACTGCTGGCAGATAATAACAGTTTACAGACAGAGAAGATGGCTATAATTAGATCTGCAGGTAAACGGGAATTGGTACAGTGATCTGTTACACAAAGTTTCATCAGAAGAATGAATAGATGTGAAAAAAATCAAACAATGTAGTTTCTATTTGCCTTATTTTAGCTGCTAGGGTAATATTTTTATATAATTAATTTATCAATCCAGTATACGGCTTATTTTGTTGATCTTTCCCGTAAGCGACCACCTCCCGTAAGCGACCACTTTGTCGTCCCCAAGAGGGGTCGCTTACGAGAAAGTTGACTGTATGTTGACTTACTAGGGATTCGTAAATCTGGTCCAGATCTTATCTGCTGCTAGTTGTTGCGGAAAGCAAAGCCAGATCGAATGCCTTCTCAGAGTAATCCACCAAGAAGAGCTCCATTCAGTGGAATGCTGCACAATACTGTAAAGGGCAGCAATATGATTCCTTAAGGGTTTTTTTTCTCTTGCGTTTTGGCGTACTGTTTGGTGGTTAGTAAAAAGGAGAACCGACTTGCATCGTTTGCAACCTCTCGCATCAGGGTCGACTGAGAGAACAAAATGGTTCCTTCTGGTGCTAACTTAACTTTAGTTCCCTGCTGTTCGTAATTGTAATTAGTATTCAGCGACAGCCAATAGACCCTTGCAGTTAACGTGTCACGTGATCTACTTTTTTGTAAATTGTGGGGTAAAGAACGTAAAAGAACATCATAAAATGAATGTCGAAAATTACCGCATTTGAGGACACTGATGTTAAAGAGCGCGTTTTTCCTTGTATATTTAATTAGCCCTACTAAATTCATTCTAAAGTAAAAATTCTATTGAATTTTGGACATGGTAAATAGGTTAGTAGGGCTAACGATCATAAAAATAAAGCGACCATTTATTTGTTTATTTATTTGTTTTATACAGGAAATGTCCGTCTAGTTCAACAGGGATACCAAATTTCCGTAGATCACGACTTTTTTTAATCGGCATAAAAAAATTAAACGACATAGCTAATTACGGCATGACTATAACACAGAAACGGAGCACAAAATACATACTGAGAACACAAACATAACTAAACAGTCAATCATTCGCTCACTGTTTTGTTATCATCACGCCGTTTGAATGTTTCAAAGATTTAAGAATTTGTGCGAAAAAAATTGCTTGACCCTTAACATTTTCCGTACTTTTTCAAAAAATTTAAACCATCATGAAAACTCACTCTTGACCTTGGGGGGCCTTAAAATGAGGAATTTTTGACACCAATTATGCCATGCCCCGTTTCCACTACCACTCGTTACCTTGGGCCAGATTTCATCAAACAAGAAATAAATGCTTGAGATACATCTTAACTGAGATAGGCTTCGTGAATCTCAAGTCAGTCTGATGCAGCCGTACAGCGCTGAAAGTGTACAGTACCCACCACAACCACAACCAAGGATTTCCTCAGTGTCCGCCCCACTGGTCCCCGCCCCCCGCCCCCAGCAGTACCTTGGACAAGGGAAGTACGGCCAGGCCCTGACTCGGCAGGAAAAGAAGACCTTAGCAAGAGCTACTGAAATCCCAAGACAATTCGGGGTTACCTCGCATTTTCAGAGATAATTGAGCTTCAAGTTGGCAAAAAATGCCGTACAGTTTTAAACAGTTTGTTCTTGAATTTGCGGTAATGAAAATCAAAAAAATGTAGCTGCTTTTGATTAAGCACCGCCCGTTTCCCGGACCATCTTGAAGCGCGCAGAACGTATGTGCAGTGGCAAAAAGAGGCCACCGGGATCGTTCTTACGTGCTTTTCTTTTGTGCCGATGCTGGATGAAATGACGACAGATTGATTGTAAACAGGAGCCATAATCGGCGATGGCTCCTGTTCTAAATTTCTCCCAAGCAGAGCAGAAGGTGCGACAAAAAAAAAAGCCAACAAACCCAAACAACAACCAGCTAATCCTCACAGCTGTCTTATACATGTTTTTATTTCTGGTTCTCTCCTTCCTCTACGATACACAGTTCAGGAGTACTTTGTAATATTGTTATTTGAGGAACATCCCCCTTGGTAACAAGAGCTACTTCGCCCGTTAAAATATATAATTAACTTAACTCTGTACCGACATTGCCCCATTCAAAGGACATTTTTTATTCGTATTGTAAAGCCACTTTTGAAAAGCAGCATTCAGAATTCAAAAACATTACTGAATTTATATTCATACAAAACCATTAAAATTAGTGTTGCCACCCCATTGTGCTTGTAAAAATGACTGCCTTAAAACAGTTGTAAAGTTCTGTATTGCTTGCGCATCCCGTGAATTTTTGTACAGTTTATTTACAAAAATGGTTTCTATCACTTCGTCATTTTAGTAACAAAACCAAGAGACAACTAATGCTACCATGTAATCGTAAGTTTGCCTTTCAGCTCTAAAAATATTACGTTATGAAAGCTGCCCACTTTCTTGTTTACAAATACGGTGTACTATGTATTATGTATGGTTTACTGTTATGGATTGTTCTCATTGTCGCTCCACGCATGCGCTATATCAGCTAACTCAGATGCCAAAAATAATTAGTCTAAAATATTATAATTTATGTAATTTGTTTGGCACCAAATGAATTAGCCACTGCTTTAATGTCTGACAACTCCTTGTCAAACAAATGCTATTGTTGTTCAACATCAAATGCCTCACTAATACACTCACAGAAAGAACTTCTGCACTACATGCAGACTCTTCTGTAAGGTGCAGCACATGTGTGGATCGGCATATGAAATTGGTCATGGTTAAATACCTGGTGAATAAATGTATGACTGGGTTTCCATTGCAATTCCAATAAGTTATAATTAGTGAATATGTAACAAGGTAAATGTGCTCGATGAGTGGACATATTTATACATTATGATGAAGTAATGTAACTGTTTTGCTAGGCATCAATCACCAGTCACTATTTAGGGAGAAGAGTCCCTAACAGGCAGAGAAACCAGACTCAAGAAAGTGACGGAAATCAAGCCTACTGTTTTGGTGGAATCCACTTTCTCTTAGGCCTACAAAAATATGTTTCCTATAAAAACATTATCCCTACTAAAATACCCTTTTGTCATAATTCTATTCTTGTTAATATTGACTACATGTATGCCAGAGAATTCTCTTATGCGGCTGATGCAACTAACTGACTGTCATTCTTCCTTGTTTCCACAGCAACTGTCCCCAAGGAGATGGTGTTGTTTACTTCACTTTCCACAGCTAAGCTCTTTGCTGGTGAGGATGGCATCAGCTGGTCAACTACATCAAAGATGCTGCTTGAAGGAGCATACTCAATGAACTCTTCAGAATCCAGGTCATCAACCACTGATAACAAAACTCTGGAGCGGACTGGAAAAAAATGGATAAACAGAAACAAATGAATTAGGATTTATTTCTTGACAGGTTTCAGGAATGGTGTTTTTTTAGAGAGGGGGTGGAGGAATTTGAAGAAAAAATTTTTTTCTAAATTTTTAGAAACTACTGAATGAAACTAAATGACACTCGAAATTAGAGAACAAGTTTTTAGAACTACAAGCAGAAAGTATTTTAATTGAGGAGCTGGGGACATTTAGGGGCTACAACGCTGAATTTTATGTTGATATTTCAATTGGTTTTGATAAAAAATATGACAAAATTCCACAACAAAATGGGGAAAGGTTTCTTGAATCAACCATCATAGATCACAGTCAATAATAGTAAGACAAAGCCCAAAATTCAACATTTACAGATGTTTTCATCTTCTCACAAATGGACCCCTTTTTCCCGGGTCTACTCCCTTATAATCCTATCATTTGCATAAGGACATGACAGCTGTTCGGTATTCATGCTGGTGTTTGTACAATGTGCATAACATTCCAATTTTGGTTCTCACCAGAGGGCGTGCTGTAATCAACTCCTCCTTTACTTGGTGAGGCACTTAACGACGGGAGACTGATGCCTGTTGTTGAAAGAGGACTCCAGCTCCCAAGGAACACAGCAAAGCAAAGCACCACAACCTGCAACATTCAACAAAATAACAGGTTGTTAACAACAGAAAGGATATCACAAAAACTCTAACTAGCTTCAGGTACACCCCACACTACATGTGTACTTGTTGGAGGCAGAACTCCATGTCATAGCTTTTCTTTTATCTTTGAATGCTAACCATCAGCCTGCAAATCCCTTTCAGGCTGGATTTCACCTTCTCTCAAAAGCTAACACTCTCACAATCAGAAAAGGAGGCTGCCCACAAAAGGAGCTTCCTGTCAAGAATTACACTGTGTTTTGAATACAGTCTTTGTTCAAAACAAACTGTGCGCTGAAGTCTAATGCTCACCATTAAGCAGGTACTTGTTTGTGTTGATCTTGCAGTAACTGCACGGGGAACTTTAGCTGCTATAAGAGACTGAAGTTTTTGAAGTTGACCTATAAGTGAACTAGGAGAGGAAAAGTGGGAATAATTATATCAAAATTCAAGCAACCACTTTTAAAATCAGCAACTTAAGAGTTCAATAAAAATGACACTTATTAAGATTATGCACATTTTCAACACAACAACCACTGAAAAGTGAGTAAAAAGTTGGCAGTAACTTACCGGTTTGTCGTTTCTAATGTATCCACTTTTTTGCGAAGTTCTAAATTCTCACTTGCACAATTTTCTACTCTGTGAAAATAAAAGAAAGGGGACTTGTCACAACTGAATTGAACAGTTTAGATTTTTTATAAAGTGCACAGTAAAAATAATCTAGTTATCTCACATTTGGAAGAATGGCTTGGGAAGAAAATGACAAAAAGCAACAAAATATGACATGACTTGTACATGCTTACCTCTTTTCTAACGTTTCCATGTATTCTTTCTTTTTACGTCTACTTTCTTGTGCAGAAATCTATGTAGAATGATCAGTGTATGTTACATTACTATTAACCAAGCCAACAACAACAGACTGCGCCTTATAACAATTTGTGAAAAAACTGGATGATGCAGTTTAGACAAAAAATTCACAAATTGGACACTTTGCAGCCAGTCTTAAATTGATAGCATAAAGGTTCATTAGATTTAAGGGGATTGGTTTCTAAAGGGAATGTGATGCTGTATCATTGGGAGAGTGGAAACAATTATTTGGTTTTATCAACAGTTGATAAGGTAATTTGGTCATCATAAAGGGATAATTCAAGTGCTGGCGTTTTGAGTGTCATCACAGTGATTAAGGTTACCTGGTACCTTCAGAGGTGTCTTCAGAGGTGTCTCGCGTCCAAGCGATGTAGCGCATCCGGTTTAAACTGTAGATACCTGAACCCTTCTATCAAATTAAAGCTTATAGAGCTGGCTATCCAACTAAACCAAGAATTTTGAAATAAAATGAATTGCCAAATTTGTAGCGCTGTTTTCTCAAATAAATTTTTTTCACTTGGAGGAGCCACTTCAAAGAGCTAAAACTCAAAAGGAATTTGTTCGTTTGCCTTCAAATTTGGACAGTAGCTAGTTTAACATATAAACAACAAAAACGTGTCTGCGAATTTTTTCTTTCGAAATAATTTTTCTCCGAGAGTGATTTTTGTACGATTACTCCACATTTTTTTCATCCTATTTCGAAAATGCTCTATAACTTTTCACTGCGATTGATTATGGCAAAACGCAGACAAGTTATTTTGGCACTTTGGGTCCAGAAACTGAGGAGCAAATTAAATAAGCAAAAAACAAAATTCACTTTGACTTGTAGCTTTAAAAAGGTGATTCGGACGCTCGCAATTAGAGGTCGTGAAAAATTCGACAATTTATTTTATTTCAAAATTCTTGGTATAGTTTGATAGTCAGCTCTATAAGCTTTAATTTGATATAGGGGTTTAGGTATCTACAGTTTAAACTGGACGCGCTACATCGCTTAAACGCGAGACACCTTTGCAGGTATCGGGTAACCTTAACACTCCAAAACTTCAGCACTCAAATATTTTTGTGGTGGCCAAATTACCTTAAGGTTCATTCTTTTACTTGCACACTGTAACAACACCAAAAATACCATACCTTGTTTTTTATTTTGCGTCTAACTTTTTTTAGGGCTCTTTCTTCAACCTAAAACAAAACAGATATAGCACATGTAAGAAGAAGTTAAAATTTCTAAGACTGATTGGTATCCAGTTCTAATTAAACAGTTAGTATGCTGGGCTTCAAATCTACAGAAACCACCAACCCAAACCCAATTATGGTTTAGCTTGGGGTGGGGAGGTGCTGCACAAAATACTACTGATTTTTTTAACATGTCTAATAACCTTTGTTAAAGGAAGACCTGTCGGTACTGGTAAGCCTTCTGCTATAAGAGTTCTTCTTTCCTCTTCTGTTAAATAGAATGGCTGCTTTTCTTGGGGATGCTACAAACAAGAAAGGCAAGACATTTAATTATATAAACACAGTATATTACATACAAAAACAAAATGTTCTCTCTCTGGTAAAACACATGCATTCCCTAGGCCTACAGTTACATGAAGGGCATTAATTAATCTCAAATGGAAGTGCTTCAGCCCTCTCAAAATGTTTTGCAGTATTTGGCAACACAACAGGAAGTGGCAGGCAGAAAGAACCAAGTCCAAAGTGCTCTTGGGGAAAATTAGAGTGAACTAACTGGCAAATTATCTTAAATATGCAACAAAACCACAAGCTGGCAGCCCTTTTAAAAGGGGATGAATACTCTAAAGAAATAAACAGTGTATTAACATGCACAAGTAACCTTGTACCTGTATAACGGGTGGTGTTGTTTCTCCTGTGCTTGATCCAGACATATCATTGTCTTCTAACATGTGTGGTGGGGTTGTAGCCGAGGAAGGGGGCGAGTGAGAACCAGAATCATAACCTGAAAGGAAAATAAACCATGACAACCTGGACAACACAAATACACTGTAAAAATACAAGTACATCTCCCCTTGTCAGTTCTTTTGGTAGCTAAGACCATCTAAAAACTAGTGCGGAACAAGAATTTTGGCTGTTGTCTTGCTCCTTTTGGAAAATTTAACACCTTTCTGAATCACCTTTAAGTCTATTTTTCATGCACAACCTTCCATTTGAAAGAGTGATTTCATCCACAAGCAATAAGTCGTTTTTTTAAAATGAATAGTTTCCCACAAGGCCTTACTTTCAAGTAATAGCTTAGAAAGAAACCCAGAAATAGTTTAATGGTAAATACAAAAAACGGGAAAAACCCCAGCGATGTTCGTTTTCTAATTAAACAAGTCTTGGTTAACAGAAAATTACCTTCATTTAGAATTTTTTAAGATAATTCTCTGTGTAAAAATACTAAGAAAATTCACACGCCCTCGCTTTTGTATCTTAGAACTGAAACAAAACGTGGTAGCACATGGCAAGTTTCCTCCTGTGATAACATCAGGGGAAATTAAAAACCAAATTGAGAAACATCAAATGAAAAAAAGTTGAAATAACTTCATTTTTGTTTCATTTTTATTTCAATAAAATACACAAGAAATGAATTAAGGGAAATCAAAAAGAACTTTATGAATACTTGTAAATGAAAACAAAAGACATTAACCCCCCCCCCCCCCCAAAAAAAAAAAAGAAAAAAAAAAAGAAAGGGTAATTAAAACTCTAAAATGGGAAAAAAATGGAGAACTTGTTTGTGTCAACAACAGCACAAACTTGAGCGACAACAACACAATAGATTTTAAAATAAATAACAGGAAACAATTTTTCATAATGTTTACATATGTATTTTAAAGAAATAGTATTTTGTGTTCAAAGACATTTTCTTTCCTGTATCACTATAGAAATTGTCCAAAAGGCCAAATCTCAAGTTTACTCATTGCTTTTGTTGAAAATATTTCATTATTGTCTCTTCTGCAATTGTAACTGTTTAGTTTTTAAATTCAACATTTATTGTTCAACATTTAATTGTTAACAACTAAAAAAGCATTTAATTAGCATTATTATAAAACAGATTTTTCAGCACCTGCTTAATTAAACATTTTTTTAGGAGCATACAAAAGCCAAGCAGAAAGTGATTCTCTTCACAAGTAATCTTGTAGTTTGTTTTGTTTTTTTGGTACAAGTTGTTCAATTCTTTTGAAGTTATGTAAAAGGTAATTCTAAATGCACATGCAAGATTCCACAAATTAATCTTCTTCTCTACTTTATTAAAATACTTTCCCTACTCGGATTCTTTTCTGCTTGGCCTTTAATCCACTCTTTATCAAGGGGAGATATGTTTAAAGGTTCAAATGTTTATGGATGCTTACTGTAAGGTCTACATGCTCTGAGTGTTGCGTATTCTGATTGGATTGGCAGCGCGGGATAAAAATACCCATCACCAGAAGCTGAGTAAACAAAAGGAGGGGGAATAATGAGTGGAGAATTTATAGAATCAAATAAACATGTAGGTATATGCACTATCACATGGCTCACTCATGACAAGCAACTGCAAAGCTTCCTAACCTTGCACAGTTGTTGCATAGCAGCCCATAACAAAATTATAGTTATGTCAGGTTACATGTAAGGTCTTTTAAGTCTTTCTTTTTGATATCATTTATTTATTTGCACAAAAAGGTTTTTCATGTCTTAAAAAATATGGATGCCGCAGAATAACTTTCAAAATTACAATGATTACAAGAACAAAAACATGACCAAAAACAAAAGTACAACAAAAATTGCACTAGAAAGGAAGAGAAATTCACAGGTTCTCGAAAAGTTTCAGAGCAGCTGGCTAGGAACTAGAAGGAAGCGATTCGGTGAACAAGAGGTTATATAGGTTTATTAAACACAAACATTTTCACTAAAAAGGAGACGGCTCAAAATCCAACAAGTTCTGGGTTTTTCTGCCAGCTGCCGAAATTTTGATAAGAACCCTAGGTGTTAATATTTATTGTTTATTTAAGTTTGATTTCTACACCAAAGTCAATGATGGTGAAATAGTCTGGAAAGCAAATTCAAGCACCCGTGAGTTGCTTGTTGATATGAGAGTTTCTGTTCTTGGACAAGTGTTTTTAAAATGTGAACACTTTTTACTGTCATTAGTAATACACATTGTATAAAGTTATTCTTAATATAAGTTACAGAAATTCAAATGTAACAATCATTATGTTGTAACTTGACAATGACAAAAGTTTCTGTTGAAACATGTTTTACAATCTTAAAAAAATTACTGTTTTATTGAAAGTCAGCGATGGGATTCTCGTCCATCAGAGGGTTTCTCTATACATTTCTTCCATTTCTTCCATAGTTTCACCTCTGATTCGTCGGTAACCATTTAAACATGGGGTAGAAAGAGAACAAATAGAGAAACACTTCTTGCCTAAGAATATGCCCAGGACTTGAACAATCAAATCTAATAATAGTGTGCACTAGCCAGGATTATTATATTGTAGCTAATGTATCTTCACACCCAAACAGAGATTTTGCCTTGAGTGATTTTACTGGCAAAACGTTTTCATCTGTTGGAACACAAATCCTTTATTCACAAAAAGAAAAATACTTAGAGGTGTCAGTTAGCCTGACATGTTCTTGACATCCTGGACTATACCTTAATTTGGAAAAATCAATCAATGAACTGAAATACAAATAATCAGAAGAAATATTCTATTGCTGAATTACAAAGTAGTTCAGTATGGAGAGTCTCTGATCTTCACTCAGGTATTGTTTTTGCAGGAAATGATGCAATAACACAGATGGTTTGTTATCTTTTGGAGGGTAAAGTGTAAAGAGGCTTTACTGATTATTTATCATCAACCTTTTACCAAGGAAACAGTATTCACAAGAAGTATGTCTGCAGATTTACATGTGTATATGGTTCTTTATAAACTACTGTACTAGATTTGTGGGAATGTTTTGAAGACATTTTCATTGGAAGCTACACTGTACATGCAATGTACACTATACTCCCAAAACAACTAAATGAAAAATACAGGAATATCATTGATGTGAAAGCTAGTTCATAAACATATAAGATCTGTAGAGGTTCTTGAATCAGGATTCCACTAACGATGCTTATGTATAAAATCGCGATTTACAATGCACTTTGTTTGGGGGTTATTTTTCAGTTCATCTACACTTTTGTAACATAAAAGGTAACATTGAGATATTATAAAAAATAAACACCCACTCAAAGAGAATTTAGAGTTGTTCAGTAAAAGATTGCTCTTTTTTTAAGTGTTTTAAGCTGGCCTGGTACTCAGTTTTTAATTATGATAATTATTTAGTTTTAAGTTAACAAATTAATACCAGAGAGGTTGAGAAAGTTGTTTGAAAGGTAAATTATCCTCAACATGTAACTTCGACAGAAATTTTAAAAACCAGTGTGGTAAATTTCATCCCTTAACACAAATATAATCATAGTGATAGACTACTGCCTACAAAATGTGTTGATAAATAATAAAATTTGTACATTTGGAATCTCAACTAATTTTTAATTAAGTTGAAAATTTTTAAATCCATTTAGAAATACCACTCCCCTCTACTAAGTCAGCTGGAGCAATCTTCCAGGGAAAGTTTAATAGGGCATAAATTAAAGAAAGCGAAATGTTTTGAATTTACGACGATCTCAAAATTGTCAGATATTGTTGCTACAACGCAAGTTTAAACAGCTGGTAAAATATTAAGAGTTCAGTTCAAAATTATCTTAGGACACATGGTGTTCAGAACATTCAATCACTGCATAATATTATGGCACAACGAGCACAAAGAAAAAGAAGACCTTGGAGACTGAAAAACAGAATTGTCTAGGGACAGCAAGAATTTTTTTCGAGATTCAAAGTCATTATATATAACAACTCTCAAAGAAAACTTGAGTTTTATTTTTATATTTTGTTTTTTTACTTTATTTCTTCGCTTTTGGTTCTTCATATACTTTTTGAACAAATCAATAGTGTATTCCTTAATTCTCGGCGCAAAGAAGGTTTCGCAATTGGGCTTTCACAAATATTGTTCCCATGGAATTTTAAGCTAGCGTAAAAAATGATTCACGCTTTTTGCGGGGGATAAATAAAATTCTGTCCCCTCTTTAGCTTTCTAGTACCGTCTGTAAAAATATCTAGATAAGAGTGATTTGTAAGTTGTATCAAAACAGGATGCCCTTGTTATTAGGAATTCTCTAAATACCATAAATTTGATACTTCCTGATATGAGCAAAAGCCCTTGCTACCGGTACAAAGATCGCTTTTCGCGACAAGACATATCATAAACGCTTTGAAATGTCGCTTCACTTTACCTGTTACGTCTCTCATGTTTTAGAAATTTATTCCCAGATTTGTTTGTCCGTTTTGTCTTTTAAATGCGCAGGAAACGACAAAAGATATTTCTTTTTTTTCTAATTTAAGATCGATTTCCGGTAATTTCCTTTCCCTCCTCGTAACAGTCACACAAACTCTCAGCCATGTGAGAAACAAAGAGCTCAGTATTTACCAACACGGGATGAAAATTTAATGCCTTCCTCATGGTTTAAAACCCATTCGTTGTTTTTATATAAATTTAAGCCTTAAGCTATTTAGAAGGGAAGCTTAAATAAAGCCAATAACGACAGAGTCTTGAACCGGAAAATATTTCGTGACCTGAAACTTACCTGACTCGCTATCAAGACGGTCTGAATCGTTCTCGGAATGCGGCGATTCCGGTGAACCTTTTTGTCCATCATTCTGTTCGAACAGTTTTAAGTTCGTCGGTTCTAACCGATTGCTTATCGGCGGTGCAAAGCTTTCTTGAGGTTCAAACATAGGGTCTTTGCCGAATATATGTGGTTTTACGTCGGTTTCTAGTGAATGTGGTGACTCCAGAGAATCCGGAGAAAGAGGTTTGTAGTCTGGAGTGTGAGGAGCCGATGGCGTTGAGCAATACAACGATTCGTTGGAGCATTCCTCTGGGAAACTAGGCATACTATCCACATTAAGGCCATTCAAGCTCAAGTAATGCGATTTTGCAAACGAGGTGTATGGTAAACTGCTTGAAGTGTATTCTGGCAAACTGTTGTAGCTCAAAGTTGTATCAGCACAAGAAGGAACTTCGTCGAAAAAACCTGAAAGCCAGTCCACTGGAACTTCATCATTGCTCTGATGCTGTAATACAAAAATATGAAATTTCCTTTAAGCTCAAAAATATTTCTGCCAATACTAAATGACTTGCAAAATTTTTTTACTACGACTGTTAATGAATGAAACTGCACTCACCAGTGAATGAAAGTTTGTGTTGTGAAAGTCATCCGACATCATGTTGTCGAACAGGCCAGATTCGGACGAAAATGGCTCGTCAAAGCCTGGTTCCTTCTTCACTATACTTAAATCTAAAGAGGAATGCTCCATGGCGAGGGATAAAGTAAAAGGAGAGGAGAGAAACCAACGGACTACCGTCCGAACGAAATCATAGAATTTTTGTGACCGTCTTTGTTCGCTTGACCAAAGAAGTATCAGTGGGTGTGAAATAATTACCACACTCAACCAATCAGAGTGCTTCTTCCAAGACAATAAAAGCCTTATTTGGACAATTAAAAATATATTATCATAATTAACCAAACATAGTTTCGTCTCACAGGTGATTTCTTGAACTTGCTGGTATGTCCTGTGAAGTGACTGTAAAGAAAAACGCTTTCCATTGGTTGTTCAATTCTGTAAATATTCAATCATTTAACAATTGCTCCTCTGATAAATGGGATAGACAAAAACATTGTTCAAATGAAGGGACTGTAGCTAGGAGACCCTTCAGAGAGTAAAATTACACAATAACAAGCCTGTAAAATCACTGTTGCTTCCGCTTGCTGTGAGATTTGAAAACTCACATCTGAAAAACTTAAAATCAAGAGGAAAAAATATTTCTCAAGAAAACCGCTCAGAACGAACTTAATTCACACTTTTTACTGGGTGGATATATTTTAATTATTTGTCCTAATTATCAGTTGTTATGAGCGAACCTTCATTGCCGATATTGCGTGCTTATTGGTTCATATTTTCTCTCTGCGGTGACAAAGACAGGAGGCAGATATATCGCGGGAGATATATATATATATATATATATGTATATTGAAGCGGTCAGTTGAAAAGCACGTGGTAGCAATTTGAATGGTTGTGTATGTTGTAAAAACTGACCTTCGGACTATCAAAACAGATCATCTCCACGGAATGAGTGGCTATGATAAAAGATGTGGTTTCAAATGAAAATCATCGTGAAAATATCGGCTAGAATCTTCGAAACAAAAGAATATTACTTGAATGTCGTCCAATATTCAGTGCAAAGAAATAAACAACCAAGTGTCGGAATATATTACAGGAATTTCAATAAATTTCGCTTGAAGTTGCTTCAGGTAACCAAGGGAGTCAACCAAGGTGGGCAATTTTTAATAATAAGACGGAAAATTAAGGCGCAGTCAGCGGAAATGGGGGAATAGCACGCAGTTCTAATAAAACCATTTTTAAGACAGTTTCGAATGATCCACTCTGTTTGTTGTTTGGGGTATAAATATACTGTTGGTGCCACAAAGGGAAATCCCAAAACTGTTTTGAAAGCATCTCCAGTGGCTTCCAATGCTGTGTGCTGGAGTCCTATTACATGGAGATTTTTTAGCCCACTTAGGTTTGGAGGAGGGGAGGAGTGGGTTGAGGCGGACATTAAGGTCAGTCTTGATCGTGTTTAAATCCTTCCAATAATGGCAGTGTCCTTGCACATTTAAAAAAGTTTCGCAACCATCCTAGGTTGAAAATACCAACTCAGTCTGAATTAACTGGGCTGGAACTTTCATCTCGAACTAAGTGCCATAAAAATTCACAGAGAGAGGGAGAGAGAAGGTGTGTGTGTGGGTGCCGTCAAGCCGTATGCGCGTTGTAGTGTCAGATTACAATAAAAAGGTATAGACTCTAGGTACGATTTTTATTGTAAGAACATCGTGATTCATCAGCCCACACAAAGTTACACAAAACTTGCTCTCGCTTAGGACCCAGTCCTGCTGGGCTGGTCCGAGCTCATTCATTGTCATTTCTAAGGGAATTCGATGTATCTCGCCAAGCTCAGAGAATATACTGAAATACGTGGTTTTATCTTCGCGTTTATCTCGCACAGTATACTCCCGGCAAACCGTTCAATAGAGGAAACAAAAGTTTGTTCGACAGAGAGGGAGTTCAAGATGGCCTGATTAAATAACTCGAAGCCTCAAGTGCTAATTATATAAGTGTAATCACAAAACCATTCAATGACGTTGGCCTGACTAGCAATTAATTTTCAAAGGTAATTTTATCATTCCTGACCCACGTGAAAGTTTTGACTAGTTATTTTTAGTTTCATAAAAGCTAGAGTTTTTTATCTCTCTCGTTCTCTCCGGAGCCAATAAATACTGACCTTTTCCTTTATCTTTATGGTGAAACAATTAAACATGCTTTTAAAAACGGTGTGGCATGATTGCAAATGTTCAATGCTAGTTACCCTCAGTTTCGTAGATCACAAAGGAGAATTTCCGGCTCATTCACGGACAAAAGTGAATTAAATCAATATACCGAGTCTGCTCATACCGCGTGCATCACCGCCTTCCAAGTTTGTAATTATTTAAACTTTTAAGATTTACCTAGCTGTGTTTTTATTTTTAAATACAAATTATGCAGTTGTCAACTTGTCAACCAAGTTACGACGCTCCATTTCTGTGCACTGAACAAAAATAATCAATTGTGCTAAAATAACAAACTACACAACCACGGAAAAAATCCGCTTTACTAGGCAGTTTTTAAATTGGTTGTAGTCTGGGAAATAAGAAAGCAGTGATTACTCAGTTCGCGACATTCATGCAAAGAGATTTATCCGACTGGGTTGGAGACAGTAAACCCATCTATCATTGCTTCATTTTTCCGGTTTGTTCCTTAGGATTTTTTACCGACAGTTGGTGGGTCAGCAGGTTAATGATTCCTGATAGAACTGTCAACTTATTGTGGTTTCAAACAATTCTTAAAGTTGGCATAAAAGTGAACAAAATCGCTGTTTTCAATTCTACTATTATTATTATATTCCTCGTGGGATTGAGTACGTCATACGATGAACGCAAATCGTTTCCTGGTTATGCTGAATACTGAATCAGATATCCCTCCCACTCAAACACGCCCGATTATTCATTTTGCTGTATGTTTGTAGAATCGGTGTTATTCAGTGGATTTCCGACAGCAAAATGTCATCGTCAAACGCATGTATAAACAAAATCAACGTGCGTTATCATAAATTCATCTGGATGGAAAAATTATTGTATAAAGAGAGAAATCACAACGAATATTCAACACAGCCATGCAGCTAACCAGTTCCTGAAGTCGTGTTCTATGTTACAAACTAGAAAAGAAAATTAATTAAAAAGGTAGAAATTCGGCAACTAAAATAATAAATTAAACGGTATTATGAGTGCAATACCCAATCAAAAGTCAAACATGCTGCGGTTTTTGTCTCGTCGTTCATCAGTATAAACTGCATAAAGGAACTGACAAAGCCGAAAGTAAGCCCAAATAAAACGTTTTTTTTTTTTATATCCTTTCGTTGCACTGTCAAATCGTAACATTATAGTGGTCAGTGGCGGAGGATCCGCTTCACGTAAGTAGGGGACCTGTTTTCGAACGTTCGACTGCACCATGGGTGGGGAGTGGGGGAGTTCCCATAGATGATGGCTAGATCGGCCACTGGCAACATGTGACGACATATATGAATGCATACACACAAGATGGTACTACATAGAAAGAGGTATAAAACAACTTTATTTTTACATAATGTACATCTGGTAGTAAGTTGACTGCTGCTGCATGTTCCTAAGGGTGAGCGAATTATACGCACGACGCTTATTCAACAAAATACAATGCGACTTTTTTCGAAATTTGCTTCGAAAGGTTTTTCTCCAGCCGGCAAAACTCGATTTCACAAAGAACATGTATTGTGAGATGTTGACGTGTTTTGTCCAAAATAAGAGGTGATCTCTCTAGTGTCTCTTCATGAACTAGCGTCACCTCAGAGCGCATGCGTGGATTCCCCAGAAGAAATGTTGTCTTCCAGTGATGGTTGAATCCCGCAGGTCGGGAATGACGTCAGAGTGAATTTGATGGTATCTAAACGAAAAGAAAAATCTTTTAAAAGATTTTTAGTAAAACAACATCTAAGAATGGAATCTATTTAACGCCATTTGACACCATCGTACGAACGGCGTGTTTAGTTTAGTAAAACCAGTAACTGTGAGAGTGATGTATTTTTTTCAGTTAGTGACACAGGCATACTCGCAAAAAGAAAACCAGAGTTCTTCTTTCAGGAGTCGAACCTACGACTTTCTGATTACTAGTTCGGATGCTCTACCACTGAGCTACAGGAGACTCGTGGGAGCTAAGGCCATTAAACTTAGCCTGCGAGCAAGCTCTCTTGGGGGTGGGGGGCGGAAGGCTAATTAAACTAGATTCCAGTAACTGTTTGGAAGGACCACCGCGACAACAGAAAAGTACCGGATCCTGTAGTAAAGGATCTAATCAGTAACAAATTGTAGAACAAATGACCCAAAAAAGATCAAGGCTGATTTCACAGTCAGGGACTATATTTAGCCTATCACGAGAAAATTAATTTAATTTTAACCATTTCAGATTTTTCTTGAGGACTGATTTATAGCATCAGGAAAAATTTTATTGACTATTTTGTGACCCCATTACCTTTTGTGTGCTTCAGTTTTGAAACGCACTCCCAGCATGCCAGTGGCGCAATACTTATTTGCTCCTAGTGTCTTCTGGTATTGTGCTGCTGTCTTTTCTTGTGGAATCATGGGAAGCCTTACATAGTCAACTCCAGCTAAATGCTTTACTGGGACAAGACCAACACGAAGACGACTCATTTCGTTTAAGTTCTTGTGTTCTAGATTGGTAAACTTCACATATTTTGAATTTCTAAGTTCTAAAGTGTCTGAGTTATATGCTGTTAGAACAGGAATGTATTTGCTGGTAATTTTAACGCTATTTTCATAGTTAGTTTTTCCAGTGGAGTTACGTTTTGGCAAGCTGTATTTCTCCGCAACCCTTTTGGCGTTTTCCGTGGCGTCTTGATCTTGTAAACGATTTCTCCTTGCAAAGTCCTGCACAGTGTAAGTGGGCAGCGGTATCTTGGGGTAATTCAGTGGAGTTTTGCGCATGTTATTGAGTCCAACTGGCCAAATGGGCCACACCGCTGAGTCCTCATCTGCGAGGTTCTTTACGTTCTTAGCTTCGTCCTTTACGAGGTCTTCCTGAAACAGTAAAATATCAAGGTGTTTTTGAAGCTTAATTTACTTGGTAGTCAGTTCAACATATTTCAAAAGTTTAGTTTGAGTCAAAGTTTAAGGGTGTCACAAATTAGAGTCAAGGCGTCGTGGTAGTGTTGATTATGCTTGAATTTGACTTAAAATCTTTTGAACCTTGAAGAGTGGCATACAAAAGAAATCGCTGTAAACGTGGTGAGAATGAAGACTACAAACGCAAAAAATAGAATCCTAAAATACGATGAGTTACATGCCTAGGCATGCAACTCGTGTAGCTCCTCATGTTGATGAGGAGCTACTGGACTACGTGTAGTCCGTTACGTTTTCTTAAGGGGGTAAGGCAAACAAAAGGTTAAGGTGGTTCTGAACCGGCTTTCCTGCAAAAAGTGGTTTCTGAACATACTGATTACAGTTCCTAATTAAAAATGGGGGACACTGAGGTCCTTTTTGAGTTATAACTACTTAAAGCTAAAATTAGGGGTGTTTTAACACGTTAAGCTGTTGGTATAGTAACCCATTTTGTAAACAAAAACGGACCATAACTTGTTTACCAAATTATTAAGCATTTGTTTTATACCATTATTGTAGTATCAACTGATAAAGACTGGTACCAATAATTCATCAAATTATAATTGCTGGGAAGTCAGTTGGAAACCGTTGCTAGTCTGCCTGCTTGTCAGAAATTGGGAGAGAAAATTCGAGTTTCTTTTTCTATAATTAAACAATTCTTAAGGTAAAATACAGAAAAACTGAATGAAAGTTCATTGCTTACTTCCGCCTCTTCATCATCGTCTTCACCTGAGTCGATTTTCTTGATTTCGTCCAGGTCATTCACCTCCCAGTTTTCAAGTATACATGACTCAGTGTCTTCTTTGTTTAATTTCGTAAGCTTGTCCACCAAGTCTTCTTCCACTTGAACTGGACTGCGTCTTGTTTCCTTTGTGGTGTCTTGGTAAACTGAGGTGCGATAAATTTTGTTTGATAGTTGCTCCAGCGCTTCTTTTGTTGCGGAAGATAGTTTCTAAGGAAAAGCAAAGATCAGTCAAGTCAGCGAGGTCCTTTCTGTTACAGTATACTGAGATTGTTGAAACTTACAGCTCAGAACAGGTAGCTATATCAAAGCAAAAGTAAAGGATCACTCCGATTTAATTGTTAACCACAAGTTAAGTATAAAATTCTGACTCGGTGCATCAGTATTTTGATTCCTTTAAGGGTTTGAATTCGACATTCGGACATCGTGTGGACGATGATTATAATCAAGTTACGTGGTACAAAGCTCCATATACAGATTTTCAGGAAAAATTTCTCCTTGACTCTAAAATCACTGCATCATTAATGCCGTGGGAATACGTCTGGTTGATCGTCTCTTTTTAGAAGTCTGTTTAATCGCCCTTCGCTTCATATTAACGCTCACCATTCATTCATAAATGCGAAAGTCATAATTATCTTTAAAATACCCCAAGATAACCAACTCACCTGTTTAAGTTTTTGCCGACAAGGAACTAAAATAAGAATAAAACCTTGAGGTTAAAAACTGATCTCAGTCTACAGTCACTGAGATTTTACAGCCAACTCAGTTACTTTACAACTTGCTGAAACTGGACTGAAATCGACAAAGCAATCCCCTCTATATATTATATATTAGATATATTAGCACTTGGCTGTATACGAAATCAGGCGCGGCGCACACTGTACACCAGTTCTGCCATCTCTGTAGTGTTACCTTTGTGGGTGCAAACGGTTAATTTTTTTTGACCAGAATGTTGGTAAGTAGCTAAGAATATCTGCTAGGCTATTTTATACTTATTTGGATAGATTTGATCTCAAGTATAATTTATGTCTCACTCATCTCGTAGTTTTATTATCTCACCATTGAATTTCGTGCGCTCAGGATCAAATCTTGGGAAAACATCAAATCGACAAATATGTGACGTGTAGGCATGCCCAGGCCATGGCTCGTCTAATTTCTCATGCCTGTAAAATAAAATAACAGTTTAAGTATAAACAAAGCGAGTTGTTAAATTCAACGCATTTTGTTGGAAATAGAGAAATTGAAAAAAAAGGTCATTATTGAATTACGTCGGACACAATTTCTGTTTTTCTTGGCTATGATAAAAATGTTTATCCTACGGTCATGAACATTGGATATATCAATATTAAAATACCATATTTGCGATTTACAGCCTTTATTTTGTATGTTTTCAAGTCACGGTATGTTAAGTGTATGCACGTGTTGCGGATCCATAAATTAGTATTCAGGAACCTGGGGGTACTTACTGGGTATTCAAGGAAGACGGTAATCTGCAAGTGAAAAGAAGTATATTTTCGTTAAATGACTGACTATAAAAAATTCTGGAATCTGATTGGTTATGAGTAGCCATGATTTCTGTTATAAGTGTGCGTAAACACTCAAATTACTGTAAAAACTGCATGCAGAACGATATCCAAGGGAAGGAATCGTGTTCAAGATAGCGAGGTTCGCAAAATAATTAATTAACGAGTACTAAATTGCTGTATAACGCAATATCTAAGGAAAAAGTCTTCGAGATAACAAGCGGTTTATGATAGAGCAGAATTTGGGATAACTTCAGTTTATCATTCAAGAAGCAATAATTGTATTTTTTCTTTTTCTAAACAAGCGAAGCATAGTGCTCCTGTTAACCCCATCCACAATCCAGAATATAACCGTCTGCCAGTAACATACCATATACACTAAAAATAAACGGTTATTAAGTTTGTTGTCCTTAAATATTTTCACTGGAAGCTGCTCGCGTAGAATGTTGACTTCTTAGTTTGTTCCAGTTGTAACGATTATAGGGAATATCTTCTTCAGATTTGCCCCAATTTTAATAGTAAGAGCATATTGCGTCACTTGACTCATTAAGGACGGTGCCTCCTAGTAAAGAAGTATTTTTGCATGGTTTTTTACTTTATGCGAAAGCGGGTCTTAGGAAGGGCTACTGAAACGGATGAAGAAATCGGCGGTAAGCACGCATTTTTCAGAGATAACTAAGCAGCAATAACTCTAAAAATCTTTAAAATACATGAAAATACATGGCATTTTTTTCCAAATTGAGGCTTAATTCTCTTTGGAAATCGTCATAAGCAAGGAATGATAACAGTACTTACAGCTGATCATTGGTCCTGCAGGCGCTGAGGGACAGTGATGTTACAGCGTAGGGTTGACTACAAGCGTTACCGCTAGAAAAGATGAAAAGACACTTAACAGTTATGCCTCGAAATCTTGTGTTCATCGGCTCACGTGACTTCTCTACTCTCCTAGGATACGAGCTGTTAGCCTACTAATGAGAGACCAATCAGAGCGTGGGCCGCTTGCTCATGCCATAAGGGGCTCTTTGTTCTGTAAATAAACCGCTCTAAACCCATCAGGTGGCTAGGGTATTGGAGGTTAATGCTCAGGGCTAAAAGACTGTCTGAAAACTGGACGGTTGGTCGAGAAGTGAAGCTTCTAGGGCAACTGTACAATCGTGTGGGCAATCTTCTAGCCAAGGGCATTATCATCTGTAGTACACATGCAAGTCAGGCAGTTGTTTATTTCATTTATGACCATCCAAATGATATTAAAGAGCGCAATTTTTGTACTGAGAGACAACAACCTGTGGTGGTACGGTGTGATTGCAGGTAAACAAGTGCAAGTTGATTAGATTTAAATAGTTAAGACCTGGAAATGTCTTTCTGGCAGTTCTTTATAGCGTCCGATTGGCTACCCCTCCAATAAGAGTGCATAGTAATTAATTGCTGAGTTATCAATAATGAATAACAACTACAGATTAGGGTGATAGCTGCTTTCGCTTCACCTGATTGGAACGAAGGTGTTGTCTGCAGGGGCAGTCTACCAGGACATTACTACACGGATATGAACTGAGAGTGTTTTTGGGTGTGAATCATTCGACTGGAAGAGATAGTACTTTAAGCTGTGACTTATTGGTAATTTTTAATGAGTGCCATTGCGGTCATTTCACTTGTTTGTGCAGAATGATTCAGACTCAAATCAACTACAAAGTGACGTTGCAAAGAGAAAGAGCCGTCAACGACATAAAATAACATGTTAATGTTTTAAACGAAGTATTGAAGAAATCTTATAACTTATGAAATACTTTTCACTCCAAGTCACTTTTAAAATCATTTTATTTTCGCTTTGAAGTATTTCATTTTGAATCGAAACAAATTTAAAAACACTACAGTTTCCCTAAACTTCTTATTGTTCTAACCCATTCTCTCGTTTTGACGTCACTTACATGTCTAAGAATAAACGTGACCGCAGTGGCTCTTTTGCTAGAGAATCATTATCTATTGAATTAACTATTGATTCTACAGGGGACATCCTTCAGATATCATGAGACGGAGAGAAAATATACATCACTTGTACGGTAATGCGGGGGAATCGACGAGAATGAATTGGAACATTTTGTAACCTTGGATCCAGGGGAGCAAACATGCTGCTTAGAAAGAAAGATTTCAACGAAAGAAGAGCGGGATGGTGACTTTAACGAGAAAAATAGGCGACAAGGCGAGATCTGAGAAGCCTACTGGGGACCCTGTTTACTAGCTTATCCTGAGTTCCTTACATGGCCTTTTCTTCTGAATGATGATCAAAATATTATGTCTCTTAAGTTATTAAATATATATCAACTGAACTTATTTTTCACAGCTCTATTCATGTACTCTTATTTTCATGATAGCTTACCAATGTTCTACAAAGACTATTTCACAACAAATGATAAAATTCATACGTACAATACACGATCAGCATCAAATATACACATTACTTATAAACGGACAAATATGGTAAATTTTCTCTTAAGTACAGAGGAGCAGTCGTATGGAACAGCTTACCGGCTGTTCTAAAGGAATCAAAATCATATAGAACTTTTAAAAAATCACTGAAATTGTATATTCAAAACCAATTATCTTAAGTTAATATCAGAAACAATAATAAGATACATGCATAAGCTTGGACAATCTTGTTAATTTAATGATAAGTATTCCATCCTTTTCTTGACGCCCACTACTATGTAATAACTAATTACGGGGGATCTTTACAAAAGCCCAACAGAGCTTGCTTAAGATCTCCTTGCCTCTTAAAATAAATGAGTTTTGTGAAAACGTAATAATACATGATGTAAAGGACGTAAGGCAAAATAAAAAAGAGAATTCTTACTAGTTATTCACGCCACTGGAGTAATGTCTGTGGCTGCGACTTTTAACGATGTCTGTAACGACAGCGGGGCCCTGGGGAAAGACAGGCAGCTTTCCTATACCTCCATATTTGGTGTCTTCCGTACCCCATCCCGTCACATTATTTGGCCTTTGGAAGACCCTGTAAAAGTACATATAGTTATAATAGCGTGTGTCTTGGAAACCTTCGGTTTACAGTACTGATAGGTGACCCTATAGGTGCAAAGAACTCCATATAGAAATGAACCGGCTAAGAATCCAAGTCATCCGAACCTTTTACTTCAAAATTCACATGTCTTATTATAGCACAGGCCGCCCAAGCTCAAGATCATCTTGCGTAATAGCGGTCAGGGCGCAAACATAAGAGTTTGTATGGGAATACTTACGATCAGGTTAAGGAGGTAAAAATATTGGACATTTCTTAATAAAAATGACATGCCTTGCTTCTAAGGTGTATTGCCTATTGTCTGTTTGTTATTTTGTGCTGATTTGAGGCCATTTTAGCGAGTTATCACTTGCAACTTTATCTCTCGGTGTTGTGAAAGGCAAATTGTTTATAATGAATCTATTTCCCGACCGCTCGCAATGTGATTTTTCTCACAACACCAAGTCTTCCTAAGAGCTTTAGGAAAAGTGAAGACTAGTTTTAAATGTTTTGCAGTACACTACTACGAAGAAGTTCCAGCAATGCTGTCGCCATCGTTCTGACACAGCCTTTTCAAACAAAATTACTGGCTAGGAACAGGGGAAAGACCCGTTTTTCTTCCCAGGAGGTCAAATTTAAGTTGCAAGTACTAACCATGTCGCCCTTTACTCCCAATCATGTATAATGTTTCGATAGTCACAAGATATCGCTAGTACCTTCTACAGGAAGACGATGTGCACGCGGCCGATTAGGCTGCGAAAGCAGTCGCTTTTTGCTGCTCTTGTTTAACACGTAGCAAAAGACATCTGCTCTTACAGGCTAATGGCTCATGTGGATAAGACGTATTGGCAAATAATTTATCTAAAGTAATATTGTACTTATATCAAGCAGTTTGATTAAATTTTACTTTACTTGTTTGTTGTAAATACATCTGACTGCAGCAATGTAAGGCTTGAGTCCTGTTCAAGCCTGGATATTTTTTGTTTTCGCAACTGCTTAGTTGCGTTCAAAATTATACAAATGCGGTGGTCTATCACGTTTTTAAATTGTAAGAAACTAAGTATCTATATTGAGTTTGTCACGAGCATAGGACTAGAAAAACCTCTGATAAGCTTAGCTTCTGAGTACAAATTTTAAAAACGATAAGTCGAACCTATAACCCGCTTGCAGGTCTGTTGTAGCTCTAGCTGCTAAGCAGCAGAAAGACAAACACAAACAATAATAATAATAATAATAATAATAATAATAACAACAATATGTGCGACATTTTAAGAGGTTGTAGATATCTGCGCGCGCTCCAGTTCACGGAGTCTTTTCTGTACGTTCTAATTAAACTTACCCCAAAGAAGAAAAAGTGGTTCGTCTTGGAACTGATGGTGTGAGAAGATCTGAAGATAAAAAGGTAGGAGAAATTTGTACCTCGCTGCTCCCTGAATTATAACATGGCATGTTCATTTATGATCATTGAGAAAAAACTAATAAAAAATTAAATCATGATGACATCACAGAGCCTGATGAAAGTGATTATAATTAAAACTAGTAGTAATCGAAGATTATAGTGCGTCGACTAAGGCCCCTAGGCTTCTAACTGGGTTGCATAAATCATGTTAAGATTGCAGGAACCTGTAAATTAAATTGTTATAAAATAAATATCAAAAGGTGTCAAAAATGCTTTTAAAAAACATAGACGTTTCTTCAGTGTGGACATGTCATGCATCTCTGAGGAACTTTTCTTTCACCGTTCATTATAAAAACGTCACAATAGCATCTTGACGTCCCGCGCGCGTTTCGTACCGTTCCTCGTGGTTTCGCTGCGAGAAGTACAAAACGAAAAGTACAAGACAAGGTAAGATCCTTTTCTTTCTGAAATATCCGCCGCATCCTTGGTAGGATGCCCTATGAACACCTGGGACAGGTAGCATAAAACGTTTCTAACGGCTGTTGACAATTGTCCCCAGACAATAACCTAATGTTTTGCAACTATACTTACAGGTTCCTGTAATCTTAACATGATTTATGCAACCCAGTTAGAAGCCTAGGGGCCTAAGTCGACGCACTATAATCTTCGATTACTACTAGTTAATATCTATTTTTATATCAATCCCATCCGATATACAATCCTATCCGATATACAACCTTTTTTCTCGATTACTCGCGCTTAGGAACATTTACAGCGGTGGGCTGCTGCCGCTGAACATTTACAGCGGTAGGCACTGGGTACGAAACGCGCTGGGCATAATGGGCTGTCATATTCATTATGCTATTGTGACGGTGCGATTTTGCACCGACATATTTTCTCGATTTTTTGCGCTAAGGAACACGCGCGCTGGGCATGATGGCAGGTCATAAGCTCCTGATGATGGACAGTATTGGGACGACTCGATTAGGAAGCGTCTCCTTAGTCGACGCAATTAAGAAAAAGGTTTGGGTGTTCGATGGAGCTGTCGTGAAATGAGTAGAAGTTTGAGAAAACAAGAAATGGTCTTGAAATACAAGCTCAAAGAAAATGTTTTTCAAATGTAATTGATTTGAATTCTGTCAAGGAAATATTTGACGGCTTTTCAACCAATAACAGCGCTCGTAGTATCTTATCCAATTCCCTACCCTCAGTCCTTGGAATAAATTTAGCAAAGTTTGAAATTAGAATGCATCATAATTATTTGTCAAAAAAAAAAATAAACATTCAGGAAATTTTATTTATACGAATGATATGGCCAAAAATGGACTAAACGTAAACTCGTTGGATTTTAAGTTTCACGACTGGATAAAACAGGATCATATCTCTCATGCTTTATAGAACATCAATAATGAATAACAAGTAAATTAGTAAATAAATACAATAAAAGATAAATTTAAAAAAAACATTAAAAAACAACAACATTCAACAACTGATGGTTGTTTTCTGCCAGGCGTTCCCACCACTAGTTCCCAGTACACAATGAGAAGAAGAAGACAGCTTCTGTCAGCGGATTCATTCTGTCAAAGAGTTCAAACAAACATGGTTGACAAAGGATGAAAGTTTCACGGTTTTGCTTCGTAGTTTACCTCCAACTCTTGTTTCTTTTCGTCGATTTGTTCATTAATTCCTTTGGAGAGTTGTTCCGCACTGCAGATGTCGTTCTTTTGGTGTTGTACATGTGAGTAAATCTTGCACCATACCTTATTTTTAGCACTGTGGGTGTTTCGGCGGGCATTTCCGATTCGAAAAAATGTTTTTACGCTCTTGACTCGATGAGCGCTTTTATTGTTTTTAAGTGAACTGTTTATTCAGATTAGAATTCCCGACATCGTCTCTAGCTAACCAGGCGATGTTTTGGTTAGTTTTTTGGCCTTTGTGGTATCTTCGGGTTGTTTAAAAACCCATGCATTTTGACTTATCGGAATGACGATCGCGTCAATTTAATTTTCGAGGTTTATCAGATTTTTCGCATCTGGAAAAGCTCAATTTTTACGATATTTTTCTGAAGGTGTTAGTGCAGTTCAACGAATTCTATCCACTGATCAAAGGCATATTAATATAAGAGAAGTGCAAATTACCAGTTCATTTTTTCGGTTTACTTGTGGCGGTTGAAGTACATTTGTAAGCTTTATATAAGTCTTAAGTTTCATTTCATAACCAGTTGAGATAGCTGATCTGAGATTGTGGTCCCTCGATTTCCTTTAGATACTTGTATTCCTAAAAGAGTAGTATCAGATCACTAGAAATTAGGATCAAAACGTGTACATCGAAGTGATTAAAAAAGTAGTTGTGGATTTTAGTCGAGTCAATGATAGCATCATTGAGCTTATATATTTCACATTTGTTTACAATTTGTCCCAGCTGGGAGATTGTATAATTAATAGGAAATCCTAAAGGCATCGCATTCTGCTTTTGTAGATTCATCTTTCTTTAAAGTTGAGTTCAGTTTTCAGTGGATTAAGGTCTTAAGATTCCTTTTTAATTCGTTTTTGAACCAAATCGTGCAGAAATCCATGTAATAACATAAGCCTGTAGTGTATATTGATAATACCGTAATGCTGCTACTCTCCAATTGCATGAAAACAACGGAGTTGTTTCACCCTTTAGTATGCCAATGTTTTTTTTTTCTGCCTTAACTAACTCAATGTGAAATGCATTTCTTCTTTAAACCAAGTGCAAATTGAATGCATTGATACATGTACCTCGTCCTGTCTGTGTTTTGTGTTGCACATGTTGGTATTTAAAAGTGTTGTGTTTTAGATCAAAAAGCTCTGTGCAGTTATTAATAAGTTTTACTGAAAGGCTTGACCTTTAAAATGCTTTGGTCAAATCACACTCACTTGACACTCCAGGTAAAAATATTGAATCCAAGGAATCAAATGTTGTTGTAGACAAAAGGCAAAATTAATTTTTTCTCAATATACAAAGGCACAGAACGGACGTGCGTGAATGTAAGAATAACAAAGACAGAGTCTAATTTAGCGTTTAATCCAAGTGCTTTGCATTTTATCCCCACAAATTTTGGCAGATGAGCATGCTAAAAATATCTGATCTTTTACAGATTAATATTTCTATTTTCATTGTGGCATAGTAGCATGTTGTGATAACTTTGTTGCTTATTTTTCTGCTAAAATCATAAAGGAACCCCCTTTTCCCCCCTTTAATACAACATTTCTAACAGTGTTTATATTAGATGCATACCTAATAATTATGACATACATATTGGGTCCACATTATAAGGCAATAATAGGATTTTAGTAATTGTTATGCAGTTTGTCACCTTAATTATGATCCTGTGTGGCATGGTTTTTGATTGGGAATTGGAAATTACAAGTTCGTTTCTGCAGTGTAAGCTTCATCTGTGATAGATTGAAAACTGAGTCACCCATCATATAATAATCCCTAAGTAACTGCCAAGAATCCATGTATATACACTGAATCAGTAGCTCTCATTTATTCATTGGGGTATACGTGTACATCAAGTGCTCTTTTGTTCAACTTGGGTAAAAAATTCCTACAAATAAAGCTGGGTTATTGCATTGTAAGGATGGGTGAAATGTCTTGTTTGCAATAAGTAAGCAGCTTAATATAAAAATTGTATTAAGCTGCTTACTCATAAGCTTGTAGAGCTAACAAACGTATTATTGAATAACAGCTGCCAAAATTCCATAACAGTAAATTTTGTGCATCTTACAGTTTAAATTTCTTGTCAAATGTTGTCTTCTTGTTACTACTATTACATGTACATGTACATAACGCCCATGTACAAACTGGTAGAGACAGCAGAGCTGGAGAGAGAGGGGGGCTAGGAATGTTAATCCCCCCTCCCTCCCTCCCTCCCTCCCTCCCTCCCCTATGTTTCTTCAAAAATTCTCTTACTGATGTTTTGGGTGGGAACTTACAGTAATAAGAAAATGGAAATGTTCAAAAATCAATTTTATAATATCACAGTTATTTATGATTTGATTTTCTAAATTGAGCACCATTTGAAAGCTATGAAAGAGTCTTGTTTTATTTACCATTATTTTGTCATGGATTGGGTACAAGAAGTAGGCTTTACTTTTTAGTGTTTTTTGTTTGTTTGTTTCTTTTGTTGTTGTTGATGTTTTGGATTGGTCACTCAAAGATGGTGCTGGATTGTGTTACTCAAAGGTCTGGTACAACTTTGAAGTCCCAATTTTTGTTGAACAAGGCACAACAGCGTGTCACATCTAGTAGTTGTTAATTTGTTTTGGTTCATTTTAATTAATTTAGCTCGTAAGAGCGTAGTTGTGTAGTGGCTTATGTGTCATACTTTCAATCTGAAGATCCATGTTTCAAGCCTGGCCCTGCCATTGCGTTGTTTCATTGGTCAAGAAACTTTGCTCGGCATTTCCTCATTCTTTTTTTATTGGAGACTGTAATAATAAACTGTTATCAAAACCAGCAAGATCCAGTGGGTTACAATGTACCATCCCATCCAGTTGGTTGGGGGCAGCAGTAATACACGTATGTAGCTACCGCAAGAAACCGTGAGAGTCACGGCATTTGTTTATATTGTTAACGTTTTATCAAGTTGTTATTTGTTTAAGAAAGGCCGGTAATTTATTTTAGGAATCGGCTTATTTAAGTAATGGTTTTCCGTAAGTAATGCTTTTAGTCTTTCGTAGAACTATCTAGAAGTTTCTAGAAAGCGCGTAATTTAAATAGCCCGCGCTCTTGCCGATCACGACACGATCACGACAGGGCACGCGACAGCGCAAGTTAAGTAAAAGGTCAAACTGTTTCAGTTTTTTCGTCACAAGTCACAAGTCGTAAGCAAGTTCAAGAAGTAAGTAAAAGTCCAAGTTAAGTTAAGGTTTTTAAGTGCAACAAAGTGCAAGAAAGTTCAAGTTAAAGTCTACCAAGCTAAAGTAGAAACTATCGTTCCAGTTATTCGAAGGCAGCACCAAGGTAAATATTTTCGCTGCTTATGTTATTACGAGTTAATGTTTCAATTAGCGTACGCGTACTTAGCGACGCTTGTAACTTAAGTTTTGTTGCTTTGTATTGTTTTCTAATTTTCATTTATATTAACGCAAGTCAATGTCACTGTACTTAGCGTTTTCATTTAGTTGTTTTTTATCCATTTGCGTAAATTGTAATTTTTACCTTTTGTTTAGCGCAACAATTATTTTTCATCCGCGTAATCTTGTACAGTTGAGTAATTTGTAAACATTTTAATCTTTAGTTCTCACGGTGTTGAGAGACAAGTTAAACCTTATTAAAGTCTGGAAACATCAGTAAAAGAGACTGTGTTCTTGCGAATCGCTGGAGCGACAGTGAGAACTTGGTGCAACCAAACATCAAAAATCACGACGCAAATTCACGCCGGTGGTGATGGCGCGTGACCAGGTCGACCAACGAGATGATTGCGCGTGACCAACCGAGTGAAGCGATGTAAACAAGTCCAAAGGTCAAGAATCAACGTTTCGCACGCGGATTTCGCAGTAAATACAGTATATTATAAGTTAAAGAAGTCTTTATTTACGTTGAAACGTTTGAATTCTAAGAGACACTATTGAAGTTAAGAAGCCTTACTACCGTAGAAAGAAACAGATCTTGAAGTAGTTAATTTAGTGTAACTTGGAAGAGTACTTTAAAGTTTGTCGCATATTTATTTCCCATTTATTAAATCTAAGTACATTTTAAAAACATCGCACAGTTCGTTCGCTCGAATTATTTTAATACAAGTCGACTGTGCTATTACTATATAACTATATTTAAAGTTAAGAAGGTTAAGCGTATATTTAGCGTAAAATGTCCGATTCAGAAATCCCCGTTGAGGAGCCGCTATCGTTATCGGTCGACAAGGAAAATGGAGATAAAAGCGTGCTCACGGACTCTATCGAAAGTCAACACGAAGAACATCCAAGAAGTACTCGAGAGCGAACTTTAACCGAAAAGGGTCAGGCGTATCAAGAATGTCGCCGCGAAGAAAAAGAAAAAGAAGAAGATCGCCTACTTAAGAAATTCAACGGAGTTTACGAAACATGGAAAAAGGAAGTCACGGTAATCGAAACGTTCTTGGCCAGTGAAGCACCAACATCGCAAGGGGAGAAAGACGAAAGGATCTCCAACCTACAAACTCACTGCGAAAATGTCCACAAAGTCTACGAGAAGCTTCGACAAATACGACTACCACGACAAGAAATCCTCCGCATGGTGGACACCTGCGACGCAGAGACACGCAATCTACAACATCAAATCGATCGACAGTCCTTCAGAAAGGAACAGTCACGCAACGGTGAGGACAAAAGGTCAGTCTACAGTAAAGCATCCGCAAGGTCAAGAGCCAGCAGATCTTCAAGGGCATCCTCCATAGACTTAAAGAAGGCTGATGCAGCTGCAGAACTGGCCGCGAAACAAGCCGAGTTCGACGCTCTACAAGAAGAGGCGAAGTATAAGGAAGAAACAGCGAAGATGGAAGCGCAACTCAAAGAAGAAACAGCGAAAATGGAAGCGCAATTTAGAGCGGAAACAGCGAAAATGGAGAACGAACTCGCGCGGAGAAAACTAGAGTTGGAACAAATGGAAGTGAAGAAACAGATAGAGATAGCAAGAGCCAGGTTAATGGTATATGAAGAAGTCGAACAACCGGAAGACGACGCGGATTCCATTGAAGATCATATCTTACACACACCTCCGACTCTACAGACAAACCGTGAGACAACTCCAACATCTTTCCCTCAGCCTATACCGATCAAAGATTCGACGACAGTTGTAAATGCTCCCAGACCGCTATCGCAGTCCAATCAGCACTCTCAGCAAGTAAATCAGTTGTACCTTTTTGATGAAAGCAATCAACTCCCACATGGTCAAGTTGATCAACGCCGGTCCTCTGATTGCCAAGATTCAACACCAAAAGCAGACGGTACCGCCGCGATTATCACCGCAATAACTGACTCAATTAGTTTAAGCCGCCTCCCAGTACCTGAGCCAACTGTCTTCAGTGGTGAACCTATTCAGTATCCAGACTGGAAGTCCTGTTTCCATGCTCTAATTGACCGAAAAGCCTTGCCGCCAAGTGATAAGATGTACTATTTGAAACGATACGTTGGTGGAGCCGCCAGAGAAGCTATTAGTGGTCTCTTCCTGCAAAACTCCTCAGAAGCGTACGAAAGGGCGTGGAGCATCTTAGATGAGAGGTTTGGTCACCCCTTCATCATAACAAAGGCTTACAGAGATAAGTTACAACGATGGCCGAAGATCGGTGCTAGAGATCATCAAGGCCTCAGGAAGTTTGCTGATTTCCTATCAAGCGTGCTAACCGCAATGCAAGTAATACAAGGCCTCAATGTCCTAAACGATTACATCGAAAATCAGAAGTTACTCGTCAAGTTACCGGACTGGTTCATCGCACGATGGAACAGAGAAGCAAATAAACACCTGAAAGAACACAAAACGTATCCGGATTTCAAGGCATTCGTCACCTTCGTCACTTCCGAAGCCGATCTGGTGTGCAACCCAATTTCTTCCTGCAACGCTGTGAAGGAGTTAGAAATGTCAGACAACGTACACAAGGGACAAAGAAACAAAGATATCAAAGGGAACAAGACTATCTTCTCCGCCAAGACAACTGAAGAAAATTTAAAAGAGCCAAAGGGAGATCTAAGACAACAGGTGGAATGCACATTCTGTAAGAAGACAGATCATCACTTAGATGCTTGTTTAAAGTTCAAGACTGAAGCACTCGAGAAAAGACTCGAGTTCATCAAAGAAAACAGACTCTGCTTCGGATGCCTGAGGAAAGGTCATGCGTCCAAAGATTGTCGAAAAAGATTGACTTGCTCTATGTGCAAGAAGAAGCATCCCACCTGTCTCCATGAAAACCGAAGTGCCCCAGAGAAGAAAGAAGACAGAAGTGACAGTGAATCCAGGAGCGTTCCCAAGTCAACTTCGTACACTTCACAAGGTGTTTCAACTACTAGCACCTCAATGATAGTTCCTGTGTGGTTATCATCAAGCTCCAGACCTGACAAGGAACTACTGGTCTACGCTATCTTAGACACACAGAGTGACGCTACGTTCATTCTAAAGGAAACCTGTGACGAGCTTGGCGCAGAAACAGAGCCGACGAAACTTCGATTAAGCACCATCACGAGTCAAGAGTTACTTGTTAACAGCGAAAAGGTCTTAAGTCTCCAAGTAAGAGGATATAATTCAGATCTCAAGATCCCTATCCCTACAGCATATACAAGAACTGTGATTCCCACCGATGAAGGTCACATACCTACAAAATCCACTGCTAAGAGATGGGATCACCTACGAGCAATAGAAGACGACATGCAAGATTTGTTGGACTGCAACGTTGGTCTACTTATCGGATACGACTGCTCTCAAGCACTAACGCCAAGAGAAGTTATCGCTAGCAAGTCCAATGAGCCATATGGGATCAGAACAGATCTCGGTTGGAGTATCGTAGGCACTGCTAACGTGAACAGTGGAAGATCCTTTTGCCACAGAGTCGCCGTAAAAGAAGTACCAGTCGTAACAATGGGTGAAGTAATACGTGTCCTCGAGTCAGACTTTCATGAGAAGAAAGATGGAAAAATGACCTCTCAAGAAGACCTGCAATTTCTAAAGATCATGGAAGAAGGCATCAAAAGAGCAGACAGCGGACACTACGAGATGCCATTACCATTTAAGGAACGACCTCTACTACCTGACAATCGCTCCACTGCACTCACACGACTTGAGCACCTGAAACGAAGATTTCTAAAAGATGTAAAGTATAAAGAAGATTATATCAAGTTCATGAACGAAATTTTAAGCAGAGGAGACGCCGAAGAAGCCCCAGCAGCTGATCGAGAAGACGTAAAGTGGTATATACCGCATCATGGTGTCTATCACCCAAAGAAAAACAAAATCAGAGTGGTGTTTGACTGTTCAGCGAAGTGCAAGGGAACTTCTCTGAACGATCACTTGCTCAGCGGACCCGACCTGACCAATAATTTGATCGGTGTTCTGTGCAGGTTCAGAAGATATCCCTACGCCATAACTTGTGACGTGGAGAAAATGTTCCATCAGTTCGTCGTACACAAAGAAGACAGAGATTACCTTCGATTTCTCTGGTGGCCAAACGGCGACGTCAGCCAAGAACCCAAAGAGCACAGAATGAAAGTGCATCTGTTTGGTGCGACCTCATCGCCTGGTTGTGCCAGTTACGCCTTCAAGTACATGGCGAATCAAGAGAAAGAAGTGCACCCTGCAGCAGCCCAGTTCATGACGCATGATTTCTACGTAGATGACGGACTAGCCAGTGTACAATCCGTGGAGCAAGCAAAAGGTCTTATCCAAGGCGCTCGAGAAATTTGTAAAAGTGGCGGCCTTCGTCTACACAAGTTCGTCTCAAACGATCGTTCAGTACTCGAGTCAGTACCAAAGAGTGAAAGAGCAGTTGACATCAAGTTGGATCTACCGTCAGAACAGCTCCCGATAGAAAGAGTTCTCGGTGTGCAATGGTCGGTGGAGCTGGACTGCTTTGGTTTCTCCATCGTCCTGAAGGATCAACCCCTGACTAGAAGAGGTGTGTTGTCGACCGTAGCTTCCGTTTATGACCCCCTTGGATTCCTCGCCCCCTTGGTCCTAAGAGCAAAGAAGATTCTCCAAGAAGTATGTCAGAAGGGCATCAGTTGGGACGATCCACTACCCGAAGAACTCAGGCCAAGGTGGGAGCAATGGAAGATAGATCTTCTACGTTTAAGAGAGCTGAAAATACCAAGATGTTTTGAGCCAAAGATGACAGGTCAAAGAAAGACCTACGAGTTACACAATTTTTCAGATGCTAGCACATTCGGATACGGACAGTGCTCATACCTGAGAGTCAAAGATGAAGACGACAACGTTAACGTTGCACTGGTAATGGGAAAATCTCGCGTTGCTCCATCGAAGATAACCACTATACCAAGACTGGAGCTTACAGCAGCGGTTGTAGCAGCAAAGATTGGCGTGATGCTAAAGGAAGAATTGAACTACGCAAGCCTTAAGCAGTACTTCTGGACAGATTCGAAAGTAGTACTTGGGTACATCAACAATGAGGCCAAGAGATTCCATACGTTCGTTGCAAATAGAGTGCAGATGATAAGGTCCAACACAGATCCCAAGGAATGGAGGTACATCGACACCAAAAGCAACCCCGCTGACCACGCATCCAGGGGCGTAAGCGTCCTGGAGTTGATGGGGTCTGATTGGTTCAGTGGACCAGCCTTTCTGTGGGAGAAAGAAATTTCATTGGGTGAAGAAGGAATTCCTGCCATTCAGATTGGGGACCCAGAAGTTAGATCCACCGTCCTCGCAACTACAACCAAAAGTTCATTTAGCCTCGTCGACTGCATGACAAGATTCTCCGACTGGGCCAAGGCAGTGGGAGTAGTTTCATACCTAAAGAGACTCTCAAACAAGAACAAGCCAAAAACAGTTATCACATCGGTAGCTGAACGACAAGAAGCTGAAATACTCATCTTCAAGGAGGTGCAACGCACAGCTTTCGAGGATGAGATAAGAAGACTCAGCAACCAAGGAGAAAACTGCAGGCTCATAAAGAATAGTCCTCTCCTGAAGTTAGATCCCTTTCTTGACGATCATGGCTTGCTGCGAGTTGGAGGAAGACTTGAAAAATCCACTTTGCCGTTTGAATTGAAGCACCCGATCATCTTACCAAGAAGTTCTCACATCACCGACCTGATAATTGGTCATTTTCACAAGAAGGTGAGACATCAAGGAAAAGGAATGACTATGAATGAGATTCGTTCTAATGGACTATGGGTCCTAGGCCTGTCCGCCGCAGTATCCTCACACATCCATAAATGTGTGCGATGTAGACGACAAAGGAGATCAACTGAAGGTCAAAAGATGGCTGTTCTCCCCCAAGAAAGAGTAGAGTCCACTCCTCCGTTTACGTATTGTGGGATGGATTGTTTTGGTCCGTTTATCGTCAAAGAAGGACGCAAAGATTTGAAGAGATATGGAGTGATATTCACTTGCATGAGCTCTCGCGCAGTACACATAGAAGAGTTGGATGACATGACAACCGATGCCTTCATAAACGCATTAAGATGCTTCATCGCCATCCGAGGACCTGTTCAGCAGCTAAGGTCTGATCAAGGATCAAACTTTGTAGGAGCAAGAAACGAACTGGCAAGTGCCCTAAAGGAGCTGGACGGCGATAAGATTCAATCATATCTCACGAAGAATCGCTGTGATTTCGTCATGAATGTTCCGTATTCAAGTCATCGGGGAGGAGTATGGGAAAGGCAAATGAGGACAACCAGAAGCATCCTCAATGATATTCTCACAGATTTCAAGGGAAGACTTGACACGTCATCTCTTCGCACCTTTTTCTATGAAGTTATGGCGATCATCAACAGCCGCCCATTGACCTGCCAAACCCTGAATGACCCCAAGAGTTTAGAGCCTCTAACTCCAAATCATCTGTTGACCATGAAGAACACGTTAATCTCCCCGCCACCAGGAAATTTCGTTCAAGAAGATATCTACGCCCGAAAGCGATGGCGAAAGGTACAATATCTTGCAGAGCAGTTTTGGGGTAGATGGCGAAAAGAGTATCTCCTCACCTTAAATTCAAGGCAAAAATGGTCAGTACCAAGAAGAAATCTGAAGATTGGAGATATCGTCATCGTGCAACATGAGACCTCACGAAATGAGTGGCCCCTTGGCAAGATTATGGACACAACGCCAGATAAAGATGGTCTCGTTCGCTCGGTCAGAATCAAGCTGGGTGTTAAAGGTTCCGAGAAGGAGAGAAACAATTCCCAATCATCCGTGATCGAAAGGCCGATCCAGAAAGTGGTTCTTCTCTTAGAAGGCGCTGATCCAAATTAAAGTAGTTTCAAATCTCAGTGATATCGTGAAATTATTCATGATTTTGTGAAGGTTCTCTCAGATAATCATTAATAATTTGGTGGGAGTGTAGCTACCGCAAGAAACCGTGAGAGTCACGGCATTTGTTTATATTGTTAACGTTTTATCAAGTTGTTATTTGTTTAAGAAAGGCCGGTAATTTATTTTAGGAATCGGCTTATTTAAGTAATGGTTTTCCGTAAGTAATGCTTTTAGTCTTTTGTAGAACTATCTAGAAGTTTCTAGAAAGCGCGTAATTTAAATAGCCCGCGCTCTTGCCGATCACGACACGATCACGACAGGGCACGCGACAGCGCAAGTTAAGTAAAAAGTCAAACTGTTTCAGTTTTTTCGTCACAAGTCACAAGTCGTAAGCAAGTTCAAGAAGTAAGTAAAAGTCCAAGTTAAGTTAAGGTTTTTAAGTGCAACAAAGTGCAAGAAAGTTCAAGTTAAAGTCTACCAAGCTAAAGTAGAAACTATCGTTCCAGTTATTCGAAGGCAGCACCAAGGTAAATATTTTCGCTGCTTATGTTATTACGAGTTAATGTTTCAATTAGCGTACGCGTACTTAGCGACGCTTGTAACTTAAGTTTTGTTGCTTTGTATTGTTTTCTAATTTTCATTTATATTAATGCAAGTCAATGTCACTGTACTTAGCGTTTTCATTTAGTTGTTTTTTATCCATTTGCGTAAATTGTAATTTTTACCTTTTGTTTAGCGCAACAATTATTTTTCATCCGCGTAATCTTGTACAGTTGAGTAATTTGTAAACATTTTAATCTTTAGTTCTCACGGTGTTGAGAGACAAGTTAAACCTTATTAAAGTCTGGAAACATCAGTAAAAGAGACTGTGTTCTTGCGAATCGCTGGCATTTCCTCATTCTTTTTTTATTGGAGACTGTAATAATAAACTGTTATCAAAACCAGCAAGATCCAGTGGGTTACAATGTACCATCCCATCCAGTTGGTTGGGGGCAGCAGTAATACACGTATTCCTAGTTTTTTTTAAACAAATTCAAAACTGATTTTATAATAATAATTACAATACAGTAAATATTATTGACAATTGACAAACAAAATTAAACATGCTAAAAAAATCAGACAAAATTAAACATGCTAAAAAGAGTCCAAAAGCTAGTCCAAAAATTAAAGAGAAATATTAAAAACATTACACAGAAAAAATATCCTTAGGTGAATAATAGAGAAGGTGGAAAGATCCATTTCTTTTTAAACAAATTAGAATTCTTGTTTTTAAAACTACATGTAATATAATGTTCAATTTGATAATTAAACGTTTCAGTCCGACCTTAAATCTCTGAAAGTCGGGGTGTTTGTTATCTCTTCTGTGGTCCCATAGATGCAATTTTCCAATAATAATAAAATAATTTAGAAGGTTTACAAGTATAGAGTTTTGAGAGGAAATTATTCTGACTACTACATCTTAAAGTGATAATTGGATCTTGTCATTCATTAAAGAGAGCTAATAATGCTTGAAGTGTAGTATTATTCCTAGTTGGTTTATGCTGGAAAACCTTGTCTAAGCTTCAGTTGTACAGCACTGTTAGACAACAAAACAAATGGCTGTTGCTATCAAAATATTAACAATTTGGTTGAAATTAAGTCTTCATTTGGCATTAGCAAATTAAGGAATTAAGGGCAATTTTTAATACATGAATACACTTTTGCACTAATAAACTGGGTAGCTTTTGAGTATCATTTATTTTTTCTGTCAAACTGTCTGTTTTTTTCTTTTTTCTTCTTGGCAGAATTCAAGACCTCTGTATTATCTTTGCAATCATCGTGGTATTTTTGGTGTTTTTTAACACTTACATTTTTCAAGCTGGATTGGTGTCACTCCTTATAAGGAAGTTCAAGACAACCATAATAATCTCAATATTGTACTTAGCATTATCAGTGGGACTTCATGTATGGACCATGGTAAGTATCCTTTGATTTTACAGTATAAAAACTTGTTGCTTCATCAAAATTGTTTGTTTTGACCTGGGTATTTATATGTCATATCCTCAACATTATACATACATACATACATACAAACCGGCATACATACATGTACATATAATTTTTGTTGAGGCAGGTCGGTTGGTGCTAAATATAAACAGTACAAGTTTTCCAGATATCTCATTGCTCTATACCTTCCACTCCAAATAACTTCAATGCTACATGTATCTGTCTGATAGCAGCTGAAGTACATATAGCAAGTAAATAAACAGACTTTACACTGGCACCTTATATTTCAGTCATGCCATGTTGGACTCTACTGGAAAAAAGTACATGAATCTGATTATAGCATGAGGAGATTTTTGCCATTTACTTTTGAAAAAAACCTGAAAGTGTAAAAATAACAAGGTCTAGCAATGAATATTGTGTTGAGGATGTCACACTGATTTTTGTCTGCATTCCTTGAAGCTCAGATATCATGAATAGTTTCTTAGAAGCTTTAAAAAGCCTTAACAAAGGTCATGCATGTACCTGTAGATTCAAGTTGTGGTCATGAATTACATTTTAGAAATGTTACAGTATGTGCTAAAGGATTTTAAAGTCAGTACCCTGGATCTGCCCAATTTTTGTTCACATCTGTGAAAATTTGAATTACTGTGAAACCCCTCTATGTCTAAGTACCACTCCACACAATCAGTTTTATTACTCGGGCCGTAAGGCAGACCGAGTTAAGGTTTCGGTAGCATTATCAAATTCTTTTTTCTCTTTGGGGTCGTGATCGGCCGAGAGATAAGACTTCGGGCCATGAGTTATTGTTCTCGGTCTCATTTTTTGTACTCCGCTGGTACGAGTTACGTTTTCTGTCGTGTTATCAAATTCTTTAAATTCTCGGTCGCGTTCTTTGTTTTCGGGCCGTGAGGAATGCCTCGCACATCTTGATCGCATATTGTAAACATGAACGAAACATGCGAGGCATGAAAAACCCCAACATAAACTGCTACCCGTTAAGCTAACCGGGGAGCTATTTAAGCTAACCTAAGTGCTATTTAGGCTAACTGGAGTGTTCTTTAGGCTAACCGGAGTGTTTTTTAGGCTAACCTGAGTGCCTCAAGGTTAGTTTTGTTTAACCGAAAATTTGGCAACTAAATCAGTCTATGACCTCGTGGGCCAAGATCACGGATGAAGATGTCTCACGTTTACTATAGAAAAACAATCAATGTAGAAACGGTTTCTGTCTTCAAATGAAAGGTGAATAACAAATGCTTTCCCCTGAATTTCATTTAAAAATATAAACAGCAAAACATTGAAAACCTTACAAGGATATAAACGACGGGGGGGGGGGGGGGAGGGGGGATGAGATGCTTGGTTAGTGAGGTGCGACCCAGGCGTTCAAACTCTGACCCCGTTTAAGACACAATTCTCCGATTTCCCTATCCCGTTTAAGACAGAATTCAAAATTTTCAGGACATTTAACCTTTAATTTTAAGACATTAAAATTAACATTTAATTTTAAGACATTTAACCCAAAATCACACCCTGTTTAAGACTAGAATGAAATAAGAATACACTAGTTTCTTACTGTATTTTAATGCATTGGCAATCACAATCTGTTTAAACCATTAGGTCATGTAGGGGATACCCTGTTTAGGACAGAAAGTGATGAAATATATACCCCGTTCAAGACAAAACACCCTGAAAACCATACCCTATCGGGCCGTACGTCCCCGTTAAGGTCACATAAGGGAGTACCCCTCCCCGGGCCGCACGTCCCCGTTAAGGTCACATAAGGGAGTACCCCTCCCCCGGGGTCTAGATCATACCGAAAATTACGATCCGTCATTGACCCGGCATCACATACATATTAGGACCGTACAAATGGTTTCTGTCTCTAAACAAAAGGTGAAAACATAAGGATTAAAGCCCAAGGATTATAAAAAGCATTCGTATGACAAATGTCGTTTTCCCCTGTATTTCATTCTGACTGCAAGAAATGCAATTCTATCTAGTGGTTTAACTTATTGCCTCCCTATATTTCTGTATCTATCTATTTGGTAGCCTGGGAGCAAGCTCTCTTGGGGGTGGAGGGCGGGAGGGGGAAAGAGGATCCTCCCCCAAGAGAGCTTGCTCGCAGGCTATATCTATTTGGGGGAATTGGCGATGCTGGAAGTTATCACTCTTAAAAGGTTGTAGGCTTTATTCGCCACACAGTCAAATATGGCCCGAGTATAAGCTGGAAACAGCTTCTTGTTTATTAATTGTTTACTAAATCTCTGAATTTGGCCATTTTACATTGTTGTTTTGTAGAGTATGGGGAAGAAATTACCAAAGTTTATAGTACATGAAAAGCTATTAATATGCCTATTAAGCCTATTGTTTTGTAGGTTTCTCATGACCATTGCCATCGCCTTAAATATTGTGTTGTTTCAGAAAAAATTCTTACATCCAAGAAGGTTTTTTAGATTTTACTCCCCTACCCCATACCAATGTCTGAGGCTCCCCACCCAACCCCTCAGCATTCACTATGATCCTCTATTTCATCATAAGATAGCTCTGGTCTATTATGTTTTTTTCTCACTTAGCCAAACAGATTTACTTAAGTTCATTGTGCTTATGCCTGCATTGAAACATGTTGTTGTTCATTCAGCTCATCTGAGTAGCAAACATTTGTAGTTAACATGCATTTTACTTTTTTTTATTCTATACACTGTAACACTGTCCAAATATGGCCATGGTGTGCTCAATAATCATTGTCTGCACACAACAGATATTCTATGTTGTTGTTCAACACAATCATTGTAACACTGCCTGCATGTAAATATGGTCATAGAGCACTGAATATTCATCATCTGTAGTCAGCAAATACTGATGAGTGAAAAATCAGGGCATTTTACTTTTGGCTAGTCATTAGGACCATTACATTTGCAAAACTATTGCTGGCTTCGTTGCCAAAGGATTTGTCTTTGCTGGTCATTGAAAATTGTTTAGTCAGGGAAAAGTCAGGGGAATATAATTGTTTTTTTAATTTCTGATAACTGGCAATCCTGAATTGCCCTGTTAAATCTTGAGGAATTTCAGCTGACTTTAGCAGCTTGGCCTTTCTCCTCATCAGCTTAGTATCAGGCAATGTTCTGTGTGATTTCACGGGTTAATTATTATCGTCAAAGAATAAGTGACAACTTACATTATTTTATTCATTTTCTGTACCACTAAGATGTTAGTTTGGTTGCTGAGTTGCTATTTTTACCTTTCTGTGTGCAGACGTTAAAATGGGGAGCTCCAAGGAAATTTGTCTGGAATGAAGCATTCCAAGCACTCTTTGTTTTTCAAAGAGTTGGTGAGTGTGAACTATCTCACATTGTTTACAACTGTGCTATCTGTGTAAAAATTATTCATTAGGGTATTTTATTACATGGGAACCCAACAGATCATTTTGGTGAATGTACATACACTATAATTGGAAGAACATAATTGAAAATTCTGAGGGGAGTTTGGGGGTGGGGGGGGGGGGGGGCTTAAAGCCAAAACTTTTAAAGGAATCTGTGAAGCAAAATTCCAAAAGTCTACCGTGCAGAATGATGGATATTTTCTGAATCAGCACAATATGGTTTTGAAAGACAGATGTTCAGTTACAGATACAGAACTTTTGATAAGCTAGGGCTGAGAGTGAATTAACCAAGGGTTGGAGGTAGAATAAAAATTGAAAATGAATTATGCCACACAGTTGCCACTATAAAAGTAAATTTTTTTTTATCAATTTTGTGACAGCATTTTTGTTAACTTTTCTGATGGCTTTCAACTGACCTGCAGTGAAAATGAATACACTGTGGGCAGCTGAGTTGTCAAGTTGCATTTGTACTTTGCAATGATAACTTTGCATGAAAGTTAATGGAAAATCCCAAGATTCATGGACTAAAAATATGTGCACTTTCTAGGGCCCATATGAATCCATTATGACCTACATGTATGCAAGTATAGTTCTAAATCTCTACTCAAATCAATTCCCATTCCTTCGTTTTAGGAGCTGTTTTATATTACTACTTCTACAAAAGGACTGCACTACGGTTAGGAGACCCAAGATTTTACAAAGACTCCCAATGGTTACGAGAAGAATTTGCAAGGACTCATTAAAATAATTACTCTTCTCAAGGATGTGAAGTATCATACTTGTTACCCACGGCCACCATGTTATCTTTCAAGCAATTATATGACATTCATCTTACTTTAGAAGCTTGAGAGACTAAACAGCAAGTTTGATCAGTTGCTACATGTAATACTGCATTTTATTGAATAAGTACAGTATAACCTGGTAGTAAGCTTGGAACAAATTGCAACTTCCATTGGTTCCTGCATTTTCAAGCTACCGTACTTTTGGTGGAAAGGGACAGTACATAAATTGTATTTGTTTCACATTTGTTAACACCTAGGGGTTCTTTTTCAAAGGTACTCACTTACATGTATTTTAGGGAATTCTGTACTGGCAAAACTGCTTACTGTTTGTTGAAGTATTTTCAAGCACTGCAGACACTAAGCATACTTGTACTTGCAACTAATGCAAGTATTAAAAGACAGTACATGCTCATGCATACACTGTACTTGTATATATCGAATGTCCTTTGAGCAGATATACTGTACCATATCATCGTTATACGTTCAGAGTTAATTGTTTGGTTGTGAACATGTTACTAGCTCAAATGAAAAATGCTAAAATTGCGGTCAGGAATGGATAAAATACAATTTTTAAACATGTCAGACTCTGACTTGAGAAAACGTTTAAACACAGCGTTTATCAAATTATTGCAGTTTTTACAATAACCTCATTGTGATTTGTTAAGATGCAAATCAAACAACTGTGGACTTCACATCATACTTCTTTTTCAAACATACAGGTCACAGGGAGAAAGATAATCATCACCAAAGATCAGATGTCTAGATTCTTTTCTAAACATTTGACCTCCTGTTTCCCTGTTTCCTTTTCCAAACTTTAATCAAACTTTGAAATAGAAAAGGGAAACTTAAAATCAAATTGTTAGCACAAAAAAGTCTTTATTAAGCTGTTACTGTCAGTTTGTAATTGAACTCGCATTTGGAGGCTAACTGTTGCGAATGCCTCTTTACAATATCGCAACTTGATCAAAGAATAAAGGAAATGATCACCAAGATTAAATGTCTTGATTTTAGAACAAATTCTCCCAACCAGCGCCCTAATAAGTATATAGAAACACAATGAGGAGAATACACATATTGGTTAATTTAAAAAGTGTTTACGATCAAACAACACTGACAAAATTTACTGACTGTATTAAAAGAAAAAGTCGTGTAGTTACATTCATGTTTGCTGCTATCTCGAAAATTGAATAGAAACATTTTTTTTTTTTTTTTTGGAATAGATGGATTGCATTGCCGTCATGTTGGTGGACAAAACAAAAGAAACTTTGCTTACATAGTTTGCATAAAAATGGAAGTTAACTCCCGGAGGAGAAAAATCTTATTGTTCCTAACCACCAACATGGCCGCCATTACGTCACATTCAATCCTCCAATATTTGTATATAGCCAGCAGTTACAGTAGAACACTAATGTTTCGGTGCTTTAAGACATAACCGAAGTGCGCTGTAATCTATTTTATTCGAGAATTATCTCAGTCAGCTACTGACATGAAGGATGATTTAGGTCATCATTACCGAGACACCACAGAAGAGCATAAAAACGTTGACCCGACTTCTGCAAATTACAATCCATGTGCGTCTTGACCACCCATTACCAAAAACACCGATAGTTTAAGTTTACAGTAATACTCTTGTAATTTTGACTGAACCATAATTCTAAGAGTTTCCATTGTTGGTCAGAGCTGTCATTAAGGGCCGTAACCCGTAACACTGGTTACAGCTGAATAGCATTGAAAAAACCTTGTTACGGGTGATATTGACGGTTACAGGATCATTTTACTTGGAAAGCAGAGGCATGGCATTGTGTCAAAATGTGTAGCGATAAGCCTGAATGGTAATAAGTTTGTTTGTTTGTTTTGTTTTTGTTTTTTCAGTATAAAGTATTAAAATAAAGCAAACATATTTTACGTGATAACTAGGTTAGAAATTTACAACCGTTTTCCCTAAAGTCATTGCAATTTACATGGTTCAAGCCCAATAGGAAAATGTTAATTAATATATTGAAATGGTTAAACAACAAAATACATTGGGAAAAGTTTTCTTAAAAGTTTTAAAAAGTTACTTAAAAGTTTTTTTAAACTTTCACTTAAAGGTTGCCTTGTGTTCTTTTTTGAACAAAATAAATAGAGTGTGGACTTGAACTATTAAACATTCAGGCCCTTGTGAGAAGAAAATAAAATTTTACAGGGCAAACTAGAATGTTCGGCCATTAGAGAAGGTTGCCTTCAATAAGTGATATACGTGTATAAAAATTTGTAAAAAAAAAAGATTGCTTCGAAAAATATGTCTTGACCGAGACACTATTGTACGTGTTGTTCCCACATTTATTGAAGTAAATGTTAATTTTTGTACCATTGTTAACGTATGTATGTATTTTTTTTTTCCTTTGGTCAGATTTATTTTGATTAAGATATGTTTACGCAGTGACAGTCAAATGTGACGCTTGCGCAGTTAGGGCCAATAATTTTTTTTAATACTTAGTTTTTAAAAACATTTCCGAGACGGTAACAATAACGACTCTGCACGTGGTATAATTCTTTACCTCACAGCCGAAACTATACTGTCTGGAGCTTTCTAAATTGAGTATACGTAGAACAGTTATTCACCAGTTTAGTTGGCGTGAAATTCTCATTGTCTTGTTTTCATAAGAACTTTAATTACGCTCGTAAACTCAGATACCGACACAGGCTTCAAGAAAAAACTGAAGCTACGTAGCTTTCTGGGTTCGCTGTTTAACACAACAATCCCTGTTTAAAACATAACGCCTTATTTTGCCTCGCGTTCATGAAATCTTGCATGAAAAAAAGAACAGTCAGGAAACTTCAAGATAGGAACTGCAAACCGCCGCCCCCCTCTTCCCAACACGTAGCAGTTTCGGCTGTGTTTGCGTTACGTGAGTAGGAACTTGAGAAACGACGACGGCAACGCCAACGAAAACGTCGCTTGAAAATATAATTCAATGCTATTTCAACTACGTGTACGATGTGGCAAGACAATCCAGGAACTAAATTGGTTGGAACGGCGTTCAAATTAAGAAAGAAAAATAAAAAAAATACGACTTGTTATCACGTTCTCCACATTACCTTGAATATGGCCATTTCACGTTGTTGTTTTTTGCACGGGGCGGCTATGAAATGTACTAGAATTTAAAACGCACGTACAGAGCCATTGTTTTCCCTCACTGCTACTTAAAATCTGGTTTTCACAAACGCAAACATAAGCGCAGGCGTAAAACGTTTGTGCCAAATCAAAACGAACGCCGACGCAAGCACGAGTACATGGCTCAAGTTGAATAACCAGCACGCTTTAAGGAAGGTGCCTAATTTTGTTACTGCGCATAAGTTCTGCGCATCTTGAGATACTCGGGTTTCCTATGGGTTGTGCCAACTAATACAGGGATATTTTTGCGCGGTTTAAAACTTTGTCGAGAAAGCAGAACTTAGCGAATGTTTGTGGTATCCAAAAAGAAAATTGAGGGTTACCATGCATTTTTCAGAGATAATAAAGCTTCAATTTGGAAAAAAACGCCATACATCGCTTTATATTTTGCAGCTTTTTAGAATTACTGTTGCTTAATTGTCTCTAAACAATGCGTGGTTACCCCCAATTTTCTTTTTGAATTTCCATAGCCTTTGCTAAGATCTGCTTTTCCCGCATAGTCATAAGCCGCGCAAAAATACTTCTGTATTAGTAGGCACCGTCCTTAACGTCGGGTATCAGTTGTTACTTCTGTTCTTGAGACGGAGAAGGCGGAGGAAGAGGAAGACGAAACGTTCCCGAATTCTACTTCAGGTGTTTGGAAAGTCAGCCATTAATAAAAACAAGTACACTTATCATAATGCATTGTATATCTCTACAAGAATCACAAGGTCAATTCTGTCCCTGTTAACTCATGCTTTGGCTCTGCTCAGGGTCACAACACAAACACCCTCAACAGCAGCCTGGGTACCAGAGCCTAGAACAGCCTTCGGAAGTATCCTGTCTGACAGTGTTCTTGCATCCATGAAGAGAGTGAATAAATATCTACTTAACACTGTTGGTTATACGTCTACTGGTTTAGTTATTTTTTATCAAAGCTTGTTGAGTCCTCCGTACCAGTGCGAAAGCTAGAGCGAGTGCTTCAATTAGCCGGACGCAATAAATTTCGTTGCACTTATGCTGTGTCGTTTTCACGCAGCACAACGCGAACGCAAACACAAGCGCAAGTTCAAGACAAGGAAATGTTTGATCCTTGTGCTTTGCTCTTGTGCTTTTGCTTGCGTTGAGGCTGTTTTTACGGTGAAATAAGCACTCTTATGTTTTTGATTGTGCTTGCGACGCTAGTGAAAACCAGGCTTAAGTTCCCTAGTTTTCCGAGGTGAAACTGAACTGGAAGATATATACACACATCATCTTAGCGAGTTTTTCTGACGACATAAAATACTGGTAAATGACACACCCACGCATGGTCACTTTTTGATACATGCCGCATTGTATAATACAACGTGACTGTAAATAGGACCCGAGATCTACGCAAGTAATTTGGGCGGTTACCGTAATCGACAGACGTGCACTGTAGGCAAAGCCACCCACACATAACCTGCGTGTACATGCACGCCAGTTCCAAACACGTTGCTGCGCAAACTTGAAGGTGGAGACAAGGAGTTTGCTTATCAAACTTGCGTTTGAAAGTATTTTGTAATTAGATTCTGAGCCCTTTTGGGGAACTCCGGTGACTAAACTGTTATTGATATTTTAAAATCTGAATTTCAGCTATCCTGTTCCCAGAGACAATGCGCAATGTCTGTTAGCAATATCCTTATGCCTCTCCAAATTATTCTTACCAGCCAAGAAAATTTGCAGTTTATTTGAGCAGAGATTGGCCCACTGCGCAGCTGCAAGATCTTTGGTCGCATGATCAGCGCATGAGTTCAAGACTTTTCGCCAATCATAAGACGCGTTCTAAAGCACCCACTTGCAATTCGTAATTTAGTTCAATTAACCCACCGCGGTAGGCTAAATTGACTTCTGTTGAATTGTTTAGTAACAAAAAGCTTTCTGCTTAATCGTATAAAGAGGAAATTGAACAGCATTTTAACTTCCGCAAAAACACCTATTTGTTTTCATTTGGCCAATGAAGAATAGTGGTTTTTTTGGTACTGCGCAATTTGCGAAAGTTTACGTGGTAATTTCGTTTAAAAAGCCACTATCAAAGCCATCCTTTTTTATTTTCAGACAGAAATGAAAGGACTAAAATCTATCATATATCCTTCCTTACGCAAATTCGTGCGACAAGCATCGTTTTTCACAAAGGCGTGGTCGGAAAATTATTGCTGCAAAGATCAAAATTCGCTGATAAAATGCAACATGTTTGCTGCGAAGAACAAATGAACCGATTTTCAGTTGAAAGACAAAAAGCTCACAGTAAAGAAACGGAATGGAGACAGTTCAAAGTTGTCAGTAAGTAAGTAAGTTCTTTAATTGTTCATCATTTATGTACTGGGGAATTGAAACCTAGCATTAGATTATTTTGATCAGTGGAATCAACATTTTACTTCACGAAAAACGGTTTTTTTTTTTTCTAATTTAGCTCAGCAAAAGCAATCTAATAATTTTTACAAATATATTTCATTTTCATGTTTTACTCTGCCTTATAAATTCTTGATGTAGAATTATTTTGCGAATTGGTGCCGATCAGCTTTTGCACTTAAAAAATTATATGGGATAAGAGTCGCTGATATCTGAAAGCTATTGTTACTTCTACTAACTAATAGCTCAATTCAACATCTGCAAAAGTACAACATGGTATAAATTCAAAATAGATATAGTACTGATCATTTTTGTTTATCTTCAGTATCTAAATTGTCGATAGTAAGTTGCATTGTAGCAGTTTTTGAAATGTAATCTCTCCTTGGAAAAAAATTAGGGAAATATTGAAGATTCAGCTCGCTTCCAGACGTTAACAAGAAAAATCTCTTAGCACCTCCCAGGAAGACAAAATACAAACATTCTAAAATTTTAATGAATTTCTGCTTGAAAAACATTTTGGAAATGAATACTAGCTGTAGCAATAGAAAATATACTGATAATGCTTAGTAACTTCCAGTGCATGGTCGCAATTTCGGATTTAGCTCTTAGATTCCAAAGCTAGCGCCACCAACAAACGGCGAACAGGTTCAGACAACTAATACCAAGGAAAGTAGTGCCCAGTAGCTTTCATTTGACATTTTAACATGGTTCTGTGTTCAGAAGTATAAACACAGACCAGCCTAGGTATGGCTATTGCAGAAAACTTACTTCTCATATTTGGTTGGAAATTCGTACTGTTGTTGGAGTACAGATGCTTTTCTTGAGAACATCTGGGAAGTCAAACTTCGTTGCATGATACAAAAGTTATTACTGCTGAGCAGAATAGGAGAAATTGTGACATAAACCTTATTTCGAAATAATGCGACATCGGGAAAATTTTTCTTTTTTTTTTATAAATTCCCTCTCCCCAAAACCCCGTGAGAGTTAACTCAATAACTATTAGTCGATATATTTATTCAGAGACATGGCTGTTTATTGGATTTCAATACAATATTGTCTCTTTCAGAATTAACACCTTCCGCAAAGTTACCAATTTCCCCAGTTGCTTGATAGTAAGTTTTTCATTATCATATAAATTGTCTCTTACCTACGTTTTCATTTTACTGCCGTCGGTTTTTGGCAAATTTGTGAGTTTTCCGATTTCATCTCAGTACAAAATAAACTCCTTTAACAGATATTAAAACTCGGGGGCATAAAATATTTTTAAAATAGCTACATGCAGTTTGTTCAAGATAGCCGCAAATTATAATAAGTTGATCAGTGTGGTAAGATTCAGCCAGAAGTCAGCCATGTTCAAAAGCAACTCGCTTCGCCGCGTTAAACGAGTTGACGAGTTGGAGTGGATATATTTTTTATTCGACAGTGTAGACAACCTCTAGACTGCAGACAGAACGTTTATTTTCGCACCAAGAAAGTGACCTCATCCAAAGGATTATTGCTGGGGCCATGGGTGTCTTGCCCATCATAGAATATCACCTTATAGCTTTGTTTTGGAGTACCAATCAGAGGAGGCCGTAGCTCATATCATATCTCGAGACTGTCTGTAAACAAAGAATAATCACAAAGTGTTTGTTATCTGCATAGCAGCCTTTATCTAACTTAGTATGCAATTAAATTAAAATAATATTAATTGGTCAGGGGTTTTTTTCGTGGTTTCTATAACCAAAACGATCCTCTGCTGGGTAAAGAGTGGTGATTTGCAAAGTTGATAACGGCAGATCAGTCACTCGATCTGAATATTTTTCCCCCTTTTTGATGCGTCCAGAAACAAATTTATTTACAGAAGGTATGTTTCAATAACGCAATTGTGAATTCTATTCATCCTTTACTCCTATGAACGCGTCGTAGGGTCTAAGCTATACAAACTTTCAAAATTTTGGAAACAAGCTGCTGAATTGACTGACGGACACACTAGAAGATTTCATCTACAGACGCAAGCAGGCGATTAAGTGTCCTACGTACCTGAAAGCTTCAGGTTCCTAAGGGTAAAAAATCTGTCTAGTTAACGCGGAAATAATGTTAAAACCACAAAGTTATTAAGCCGCACTTTCGGCAGACTTGTCAAAAGAGTTCTAAGAAACGAATCCAGGGGCAACCAGAATTCGAGAATTAAATCTTAATTCCTAATTTTAAGGAGCATAAATTTGGGTTTGTTTACATCATAAACAACTTGTGACGGTTACCAAGAACACTAATGTAACAACTGGAGGTACTAATTTGGCAGAGAGCTTGATTATCATCATAGTGGTAGTGAGCAGCTGTCCTTTTTGTATAACATCTCGTAAACTTATCTCCACCTTCAAAAACTTATGATTTTTTATGCATTTCAGATAATCCGCAAGTGAACAAGAATTATTAGTGAAATTCAGGAAAAAGTGTGTTGACGGTATAAAGCCTGATACAATTAGCTTCACTGGACGATGGAAAACGGTAACGACACGATTGCTACCGTGAGCTCGTCAAAGTTTTCCACCATACGCATCGTCGAAATCGTTCTATATTTCTTCATATCTCTGACTGGAATAACAGCAAATGGCATAACATTCCATACGCTGTTAAGTCGTAACAGCCTCAGAGTCGGTGAATATCTCATCTTCAACTTAGCCATCACAGACATGGCGACTTGTGCCATAAGTATTCCATTTGATTTGGTTGAGCATCTTGTTGGGGGATTTCCGTTTGGTAAAATGCTTTGTTTTCTTGTGTATCCTTTTCAGACTGTTCTTATGGCCGTGTCTGTTATCACATTGCTCTCTATGAGCCTTGAGCGCCGTCGCATAGTCATGAAAGCGTTGCGTCCAAGACTTGTGGCGAAGAAGATAAAAATTACAATTTGCGTCTCGTGGATCGTGCCCACCCTGGTTATAATACCATACGGCCTCGTATTGCGCCTTGACGGCGAAAACTGCCAAGAAAAGTGGTCTGAACAATGGCATGTCAAAGTCTTCACTCTCACAAACTTTACCATATTCTTTGTTATTCCAACTTTTGTGATTGCTACGTCTTATATTATAGCTGGGAAAAAACTTCATGATGAGCTAAAAGAGCTGGAAAGCATGCTTGAAGGAACTGAACGCTCGAGGTCGGAATACATAAAAAAGCGCACGATCCAAAAGCTGAAAGTAACGAAAGTATTTGTCACAGCTGTAGTGGCTTTTTTCTTCTGCATGCTTCCGACACACTTGGTATGGATATGGCATGATTTTGCGCAAGGATTCAAGTGTGAATGCTTCAAAGACATCTTGATCTTTGCCAACATTTTGATGTATTTAAACAGCGCCTTGAATCCGTTTATTTTCAGAAATGTGCGGGCTAGATCTTTCACTCGTTTGATTGCCTGCTGCTGCAAAGTGTTCAACACGGGTGGTTCAACTCCTTGGCTATCCCCACAGTGTGCTCACACAGCACGTAGCTCACCAGGCGTAGAGATCGAAAGAGAAAAAGCTGTTCGCGTCACTCGGCAATCTTACTTAAGAAGCTCAAATGATCTGCACAACTTTGACGTTCATTATGAAACAAACGTTTGACACTAATAGTGCGCTATAGTGTTATCCCTTCTTACAATGAAACTTATATCCTCTTCCTTACATTTTTAAAGATTTATATCTACTGTCCAAGTCTGGAAGCAGCACAAACAATGCAAATATGCAAGTGATCGAAGGTTATAAAGCTATAGTTTTATTAGAATCCTTTTATTTTAAGTTTTTATTCAGTGGGTGCTAGGTTGTAAATTGTGGCTAAATATCATTTAGGCTAAGAGCTGGTAAGCGGTTTATCTATAAAGTGGGAGGCGCCCTCAGGAAATTTCAGGGACAACTACTTTGCCTGCCATTGCTAGCTTGTTTGCATTTCGCTCGCTACTCCTTTTGAGTTTTCGCATCCCACCCACCCTCCCTGTAGGGTAAGTATAACTTTGTGGTAAGTATGATAGGTTTTCCACTAAGCCTTTGCATGGGTGGGGGCTCCGACAGAGTTGCCATGGTTACCTCCGAGCACCTGGTGGGATGCTACATGTACATCCTGCATACCCTCTCACCTTGCAGCACCTTGCAGCTCGTCTCTGGCGATGAGTTTAAGGTCAGTGGAGCGTGCTTGGGTTTGATGGGTTATAACAGGAATAGCGCGATTGGAGGGGTGGTACGGGATGACTCCACTCGAAAGGGGTACCTTTTACACTCTCACCGTAGTCTGCGAAAGGGTTGCGAAGTTGAAAAGAGTGAGTAGCAACAACTGGGCAGAAATTCTTAAAATGAGCCTTACGCTTATTTTTCATTTTTATGTATGGGAATATGGTAGCATGTTAGTAAAAGTTGGTATGTGAAAGAGTAAGAGGTCTTCTGGTCAGAGCCTTCTTGTAAGAAACTTTATTGAGAATCTGCCGACCAAACCCAAAATGCCCAGCGGAATTCCATACTACATTTACAATATTAGACGAATTAGATGCTATCTTTCTAGAGATGCTACAGAGACACTGATCCACATTTTTATCACTTGTAGACTTAAATTATTGTAACAGTCTGTTTTATATTATATTAACAACAGAAACTTCAAAGAATTCAGAAAGCAGTAGACTGTTCACAGTTTCCCTATTTTTCCGTGGCGGGAAAATTTTTTTTTGGTCCCCCTCCCCGACTGACTCAACTGACCCCCACCCCGGCTCCCCTCGGTAGTTTAGACACTCTCCCCAGATCGCGCTCGATTTTACAAACCAAGATGGCGGCAACTCCATCGAAGCGTACCGGTCTCGAGAATCCCACGGAAAAATAGGGGGACTGTAAACAGTCTAGGAAAGCCGCAGCGCGCCACAACTCCACTAGTACCTTCTCTGCATGGGCTGCCAGTTACGCAACGTGTTTATTTTAAGATATTATTAATTACTTTCATTTATTCATGGCCTTGCCCCGCAATACATCAGTGATCTGATTATAATTAAGAAAGCCACAAGATGCAGTTTACGCTCAAACGACAGTTTAATGCTATTAACTCCCAAAGGTAAATCGCTATCAACATTAGGGGACAGGTCTTATAGCGGCTGCGGCGCCGAAACCGTGGAACGAGTTTCCCAAACACTGTCTCTGCAAGTGCAGTCCCTGATGTGTAACACATCAGGGACTGCACTTGTATTAGTACATTTGAATCTTTTATGAAAAAACACATCTTTTTAAAACCGCTTAGTCGTGACATGTATTAAATAATGATAATTTTATAGCATATCAGATTTTAAAACAAGTTTGTAACCTTAACTTGACTACAGAAATAGGTACTTTTTAAATATTTCACTTTTGTACCATTTTTATAGCAATAACTTTATACAGTTTCACTTTAGTTTAGTGATTATTCGGTTTTTTTATAGTTTACAGTGTATACCCAATAGAGTTCAATTGTATTGTTTAATTTAATTGTGCATGGTAATGCGCATTTGAAAACGTCATGTTGGTATTTTTGCAATATAAAATAACTGAATAATAATAATAATAATAATAAAAATAATAATCTCTGAGGGAAATAATTGATAAATCATTGAATGCTCATAAAAAAAACGTGAACCTTGTTAACGTTCATTCGATATAAGACTGAATTTGGACTCCTACGGTAACACGTTTTATGCAATAAACATAGTATACGTTGTCTATCAACTGCACTTTACTGGATGCGAGTTTTTTCTGGGTCTGCAAAGACTGTTCATTGCTCAAGAGATCCTAACAGTTGGCTCAACTTTGTTTTGTCAATATTCTTGCTGATCAGTCAAGGTGTTTCCAAACAAATCTCTATAAACAAATACTTGGGAAACATGTTAACCCTTTCTGGAAGTCAGACACACCTTTATACCTTGATTACGTCAGTAGTTCTCACCCCTTCATCGTAGACATCGGATCACATTTTAAGTATTAAGATCCATAGTTGTACAATGCAGCTGGGTTAGCTTGGAAGCCTTAATTAACCCAAATGAAGTAAGTGTTTCTCCAACAAAGTTTGTGTCTTGATCTCCTCTGATTAGAACTTCTGACAGCCGTCATTTTATTTATTTATTTTTATTTCACCACAAGAAACTACAAAGATGATAAAGACAAATGACACAATAAGGTTTCGAGCTAAATACAGTTGAACCTCCCCTTGTGACCACCTCTCGATCTTGAGCGACCACTTTTCCAAAATACCAAAATCACTATAGCTAGAACCACTCGTAAGCGACCACCTCTCGTAGGCGACCGCGACCACTTTTAGAGATGACAATTTGCAATTTTCGTTTGTTTTTAACCTCCTGTTTAAAGCGACCACTTAACACATACGCGACAAAAGTCCTCTTATCTATCCCCCGTCAGGAGTTGGACACTGCCTTTGTAGTATTAACACATGTACATTCTTCAGTAGTCCAGGGGACATGAATGTCACATTTGGAGGCACCGGGTGTCAGAAATAGACCTGCCCGATTCGAGGTATTTAGGTAATTTATCACAGGCAAACCCGGCATTAACTTGGATAGTGAAATTCTTTGGCAATATAATTTTGGAAAGTTGAAAAACGTTCCTAATGAGTTCAAAATTTAGAACCCTTGCGGTCTGAACTCTCGTGACATTTTGGGTGGTCGCTTACGGGAGGTTTGACTGTAGTAATTACGATTTAAGGTTACCCGATACCTTCAGAGGTGTCTCGCGTTTAAGCGATGTAGCGCGTCCAGTTTAAACAGTAGATACCTAAACCCCTATATCAAATTAAAGCTTATAGAACAGGCTATCAAACTATACCAAGAATTTTGAAATAAAATGAATTGTCGAATTTTTCACGACCTCTAATTGCGAGCGTCCTAATCACCTTTTTAAAGCTACAAGTCAAAGTGAATTTTGTTTTTTGCTAATTTAATTTGCTCCTCAGTTTCCGGACCCAAAGCGCTAAGAAAACGTGTCTGCGTTTTGCCATATTCAATCGCAGTGAAAAGTTATAGAGCCTTTTCGAAACACGATGAAAAAAGTGTGGAGTAATCGTACAAAAATCGCTCTCGCAGAAAAAATGTTTGGAAAGAAAAAATTCGCAGACACGTTTTTGTTGTTTGTATGTTAAACTAGCTACTGTCCAAATTTGAAAGCAAACGAACAAATTCCTTTTGAGTTTTAGCTCTTTGAAGTGGCTCCTCCAAGTGAAAAAAATTTATTCGAGAAAACAGTGCTAAAAATTCGGCAATTCATTTTTATTTCAAAATTCTTGGTTTAGTTGGATAGCCAGCTCTATAAGCTTTAATTTGATATAAGGGTTCAGGCATCTACAGTTTAAACCGGACGCGCTACATCGCTTGGACGCGAGACACCTCTGAAGACACCTCTGAAGGTACCGGGCCGGGTAACCTTAACAAAACAAATCATTGACGTTTAAAATATTGGTGAAGTTCGTTCCCAAGTCGTTATCTCCAGATAGGTGGGGTTATGAGCTTGTTCAACAAGTACATCAAGGCATCTCGTAAAGTGGTCATCAGTGGAAGACACAGTTAGCAATTCTTACTCGTTGCCAAGACTTCTAAAAAGACTTGGTTCGCTTAGATCCATCGTTAGACTGTTTACAGCCCCCCTATTTTTCCGTGGGATTCTCGAGACCGGTAAACTTCGATGAAACCGCCGCCATCTTGGTTTGTAAAAGCGAGCGCGATCTGGGGAGAGTGTCTAAACTACCGAGGGGAGCGGAAGTGGGTGTTAGTATAGTGGGGGAGGGGAAGCGAAAATATATTTTTCCCGCCGCCTCCCAACTCCGCTCCCCTCCCCTCAGTAGTTTAGACACTCTCCCCAGATCGTGCTCACTATTACAAACCAAGATGGCGGCGGTTCCATCGAAGCGTACCGGTCTCGAGAATCCAACGGAAAATTAGGGGGGCTGTGAACAGTCTAATCCTCAGTCAATGGAGACATTGTTCATAGCAGGATGTGAGAAGTAGCAAACCCTCATTCGGGATATAGCTTGTGCTCTGTGATAGGTCATCGTCAAATATCGATTACTGTGTACGGTATCCCGCTCAGCTTGATTCCAGGCCTAATCCGTTCTTTGCAAGAAAGACTGTGCTAGGAATAGGAAGGCTATTGCCGTAGTTAGAAAAAGTCACATCCACCAGAATTTTCCAAGACACACTTGAGAAATGGGTAGGGTGTTCGACATGTAGCATGCAGAGACATTCTGTACGACCAAGAAGTGAACACCCCTTTATTATTATATTCATTCCTTTACCATACCAAATAGGGTTACCACGCAACCTCGTTCCCAGGGCTTTTCCCATTTTCCCACCCCTCACAATTTACAAGGGAAAAGCCCCGGAACGAGGTTTGGTTACCATAGTGACTGTTTGTTTGTTTGTTTGTTTGTTTGTTTTTTCTTTCAGCTTGCTATACAACACCAAATATTTGTTTCGCAGGAGTTTCTTATCGCCCGGCCGACCCACTTTTTTTTTTTTTTTTTCAAAAAGTAAAAAACTAGTTTCAGAATTCATCACCTATACCCTATGCTCGGGTGTTTCTGTTTAACATGTAACATGCGTTGTATACATCTCAGTGACCTTCTGGCAAATCAGTCCTTATAACGACGTCTTCGAACATGTTGTAGACTGATTAGTAGTCAAGTCCAAGCAACAACCGTGGACGATAATCCTGCTGGTATACGTTGGATCAATTGTAGATCTGATCGGCTTTAAAAAATACAAATGATAAAAGAAGCAGAGACCGATACAACGTAGAATTACGGTTTAAAGGTTACTATATTTCGGCTGGCCAAACCAGCCTTCTTCAGGTATAATGAAAATTTACATTGGGACACACGCTTATATAGCTGACAAATATTTGTGCAATAGCGGAACTACGTAAAACTAAATTGATTGACAGCAAACACGAAGCAAATGAAATAATAGTAACAAAAAATAAAAAATAATAAAAGGAAAAAGCTAGTACATTTCTTCGCGAATATTAAGGCCATGTGGAGAAAGTGTTCTGCCTTTTGAGATTAAAAAGGCTTCCCTGGCCTTACGGATTGAGTCTCGGTTAGAGTAGACCTTTTCTATGGGGATTAATTGCATGTCGTTAGCGGTGTGGTTAGGTGCGGTGAGGAAGTGTTCTGCGGCTGTGGTGGGTTTAGATTTAGTGTTAGGGTTATCTATGGTGCGGCGGTGTTCATTAAAGCGGTCTTTTAAGCGTCGTTTAGTCTCTCCTAACAAAATCCGTGACAACCTTACTGCTACAGAGAGACAGGCCATTAGCCAACTTAAACAACGACAAGACATAATTATAAAACCCGCTGACAAAGGTTCCGGTACTGTTGTTATGGACAAAACTTGGTACATCGACGAATGTAACAGACAACTTAATGACTCAAAATTTTACAAACGCTTGAACGAAGACATAACTGCTGACATACAAAAACGTGTAACTTTTTATGTTAATAGGATGTATCATGACAGACTTATCAACGAGAAAACTAGAAAATACCTCATACAAACTGACGTAAAACCAGGACGCTTTTACATACTACCCAAAATACACAAACCCGGAAACCCAGGACGCCCCATTGTTTCATCTAATAGCCATCCCACCGAACGCATATCTCAATTTGTCGACTATCACCTTCAACCTTTAGTTCACAAATTACCATCCTTTGTTAAAGACACTAATGACTTCCTTAACAAACTTCTTACCATCGGTAAGCTACCTTCTAATTCATTGTTAGTCACACTTGATGTCTCATCTTTATACACTAATATTCCACATAACGAAGGTATTAATGCTTGTGACCATTTCCTACGTACTCGCCTTCATAGTAACATTCCCACTGGCACACTCTGTGACCTCATTCGCATGATTCTTACCATGAATCATTTTTCTTTTAACGATAACCACTACCTTCAGATCCACGGCACAGCCATGGGTACTAAAATGGCCCCCTCTTTTGCCAACCTTTTTCTTGGCCATTTCGAAGCGAATGCTTTGAAAAATGCCCCATTTCACCCTCACATGTGGTTTCGTTATATTGATGATATTTTTATGATCTGGACTGAAGGTCTGGATAACTTAAAAATCTTCATCGATTATCTTAACAGCATTCACCCTACCATTAAATTCACTAGCTCGCACTCTTCTACTAACGTATCTTTCCTTGATGTTACTGTTTCTTTAACGAACGACGGTAACATCAGCACTGACCTGTACACTAAACCTACAGACAAACACCAACATCTACTGTATTCATCTTGCCATCCCCTGCATACAAAAAATGCTATTCCTTTCAGTCTAGCACTCCGCTTACGACGTATTTGTTCTACTGACGAAACGTTCAATATACGCACTGCACAACTTACTACATACCTACTCAAACGAGGCTACAAACGAAACTTTGTCACTAAACAAATACAACGTGCCGCCAACATCCCACGCAGACTCGCCTTACAAACTAAAGACATGAACAAACCTACGCGTGTACCTTTTATTACGACTTTTAACCCATCGCTTCCTCACATCTCCAACATCATGAAAAAACATTATCATTTACTGCACTCGTCTGACCGCTGCAAAAAGGTTTTTCCAAATTTGCCTGTTGTGGCTTTCAGACGATCTCCTAACCTACGTGACTTACTGGTTTCGGCTAAACTTTCTTCTAACTCGACTAATCCCCACCCACAACTCCCTTCCGGCTCCTATCGTTGCGGTAAAAATTGCGCCACTTGCCCATACATTTCCGATGGTCTCACTAACTACACCTTCTTTTCCACTGGTGAAACGCGCCCTATCAAATCTAACCTGACCTGTGAAACTAAAAATCTCATCTACATGATCCAATGTAACCGCTGTAATTTACAATACATAGGAGAGACTAAACGACGCTTAAAAGACCGCTTTAATGAACACCGCCGCACCATAGATAACCCTAACACTAAATCTAAACCCACCACAGCCGCAGAACACTTCCTCACCGCACCTAACCACACCGCTAACGACATGCAATTAATCCCCATAGAAAAAGTCTACTCTAACCGAGACTCAATCCGTAAGGCCAGGGAAGCCTTTTTAATCTCAAAAGGCAGAACACTTTCTCCACATGGCCTTAATATTCGCGAAGAAATGTACTAGCTTTTTCCTTTTATTATTTTTTATTTTTTGTTACTATTATTTCATTTGCTTCGTGTTTGCTGTCAATCAATTTAGTTTTACGTAGTTCCGCTATTGCACAAATATTTGTCAGCTATATAAGCGTGTGTCCCAATGTAAATTTTCATTATACCTGAAGAAGGCTGGTTTGGCCAGCCGAAATATAGTAACCTTTAAACCGTAATTCTACGTTGTATCGGTCTCTGCTTCTTTTATGATTAGTAGTGGCGGTTTACAAATGGCAGTCGTGGGCAAGATGGAATCGTAGTTCACTTGGAATTATTTATCTATTTGTTAACGTTTCTCTAACCTCGCCCTTTTATTAAGGTGGGGCTCTACCTGAATTTGAGTGAAATTTGAAGAGGTTTTAAGAATGGATAGAAGAAAGAAAATGATTTCTGGAACACTAACAGACAGTTGATAACCACGCAAGAGCACCCCAGGCTGCTAGTGGACTAAATTGGTATCGGTCTATTAATTATTAACTACAAATTCTAATTTTAAAACTTCACTAAATCTTCAACATTTCTTATTTCTTTTAATTTTACCAATCCTTCAAGAAATATTATTTCCTTCCAAATATACCTAAAAATCACCCAAAAATTCATACAACACCCCAAATCATTGATTTGTGTTATGAATGGAGGGTTTTTGTATTGCTTAAAATGCAAACAAGATATTTCCATTTGACCGATTTTAAGCGGCGTGAAAACGGCTTTTAGGTGAACCCCCACCTTAATATGGGCTCAAAAACCATCATGGGCCTTCGGTCATCATGATTTCAAAATTACAGCTCGATCTGGATAGTGTCTGAGCTAAAAGCCATTGACACTTGTAAAAATAACGCAATTTATTTATTTATTTATTTATTTATTTATTTATTTATTTATTTATTTATTTATTTATTTCACGTTTTGATTCCAGGCCCACTAAAGAAAGCTGAAACCCGGTGATACATCCGATACCAGATATAAGCCACCGAACATATTTTCTCAAATATATTTTATTTATTTATTTATTTATTTATTTATTTATTTATTTATTTATTTATTTATTTATTTATTTATTTATTTATTTATTTATTTATTTCACGCTTTGATTCCAGGCCCACTAAAGAAAGCTGAAACCCGGTGATACATCAGATACCAATCATTTTTGCAATTTTGATGCAAAAACCCGAAAACAGCTGATATTTTTACGACCTACCCGTAGTAATTTTGATGTAAAACTAACCAGAGGCCCTGCCGAAAGCGAACCATGAACCATTCAGTACACTTGTAAAAATTTATTTATCTATTTATTTATTTATTTATTTATTTATTTATTTATTTATTTATTTATTTATTTATTTATTTATTCCTCGCGAAGCGAGGGCCGAAGGCCCGAGCGTAGCGAGGTTAATAAATTTGTCGGGCCGAAGGTCGCGCTCGAGAGCTAAGCCGTGCGAATTCGACCCGAACATATATTTATGTGTTTATATATTTCCGTGAAGGTGTCCGTGCTGTTGCCTGGCAACAGTGCGCAAACAAAGTATGAATGACGTCAGACTGTCTGGCGTCGTCTGAAAAAAATTTGCATACATCGGAAAAAATATGCGTGCATGATCAAATTTCAACTGCAATGTTCATCAATATTCACTGGATAGAGAACTATCTCTCCAGAATATTTTCCCTTCCTTTTAGAAATTTTTTTTGTGAAAGATTGCATTGAAGAAATTACACGTTTGTGGCCGCGGTAAAATAATTTTCCGTGGGAAATAAATTCATCGAACATGACAGCGCTGCACGCCCGTTGTACATTACGTCGCGTCAGAAATAGATTTTCAACCGCAAACTGCCTGTGGAACTACGAAAAGACCATGCTCATAAAAAAATTCCTATGCCCCTTTTACGTAATCTCCTCATTTGATGCTACAGTACGAGTAAAGAGGGCTTTCCACCCAGCCCCAGCTTCGCGAGGTTTTGCGAGTCACGTATTTCTAGTTTATTTATTTATTTATTTATTTATTTATTTATTTATTTATTTATTTATTTATTGTTTTTTTTTTTTATTTTATTTCACGCTTTGATTCTAGGCTCACTAGAGAGCATGCGCAAATTGCTCTGGGGTCGAGAACTGTCTAAAATCCCTTTGCCGCCGTAGAAAGTAAGCGTTTCTCTCAATTCAGTGCCGATTTTCCAATTATATTTGATTTCGAACACTTGTTTAATTCATTTGAGATAGCTTTTGAAAAAGACAATCAGGACAAGACGAGCTTTGCGATTTATCTTTCTCAAGCCTGTTGATTTTTAGCTGCTTTTTCTTTCCTTTCTTGTTGTTCTTTCCTTCCCTGTTTTTGAATGTAACCTTGACCTCATTCATCCAATCACATGGTTCTCATTCTGGTCCAATTTGGAATCATTTTCTAACTATCAGATCAAAAGCACCTGAAATGATGACGTCAAGGGATGGCAAGGAAGCACTCAAATACAGGACGTGATATAACAAACTTAAGACTGTAAAACACTCGTTATACTCTTGATTTTCGCGAAGAGAAAGGCGAATCACCGAAAGTGTGAACCCAGGAGGTGAAAAACTCCGCAAAAGCCAGGAGCCATAATCCCTGATTATGGCTCCTGCAAAAGCTTGGAATTCGCGCAGGAGCTTCGATCAAATGCTTTCACTTCCTCGCTCACTCGATGGCCAAAGAAGTTTAAAATTAGCCATGCAGCGATTTATATTTTCCCGTGGTTGTCCTGCTGTTTAACGATCAATAAAGCAAGCACTAGACAGCGTTTTATACCACAAGGCCTAACGGATAGAAAAGCAGCATGTGGAACGATTAACTGTAATTAAAGTAACTAATTTCAAAGTTCCGTTTCTCTTTAGCCCGCCGCAAATGCTAATTCATATGGTGTACCAGCTCGTCATGAATTTTGATCAACAGCAGACCGTTTTAACTGATTAATTTAGTGTTATTTTGTTGAGTGTAAGAGTTTTTCAGCGATAGCATTTTGTTTTTACTGAAAGTTTCAGGAAAAGACCAAGAAAAATCAAGATCACCTTTATTTTTGAGCTTTATGCGTGATTGAGCAAATTTTGGTTAAGAAACTCAAAACAAATGTCTTAACAGCTTTTCCGAGCATAGCCGTTGAACATGATTCCCCGGCCCGCGGTGCCAATTGAACTCTTGAATTGACTCACCGTTTTCTAGGCTCGATTTCCGCCGCTCTCTCAAGTCCGGTCTTTGTTCACGTTTTACCTCTGTGCCCTGGTAAGAAGTTAAGTTTTGCCGTGGCAAATATAAGCCACCGAACATATTTTCTCAAATATATTAAACCAGAATGGCGGTGAAAGACAATTATTCTGATGGCAGACTTTCCTCAGTAATGTATTCAAAGGGTAATAATATGCTAGCAAAGAGACTATCCGGTGAAATGCAACGGAAATGAACGCTTCACTTTTTTAAGGTCGAGCTCGGAAATTTGCGCTCAAGCGAATATTAACGCAATTTAAATTAACGCAAATGTTTGAAATTTCGCGTTAATTTCATAGTTCGTTAATTCTTTTAAAAAGTACCGGGTCTCTCATAATTGCGAATTATTAAAAAAATATATTTATTAATGGTGCTCAGAACGCCACGCAAATTACTTTATTTGAAATAAAAGGCTGTTTACTTATTGTATGTTATCCTAAACATAAGCGTTATAATTTATTCTGCTCGACCTATTCCCGCTTTCTGTCGATGCCACTCTGTAAATCTCGATCCTCTGTCTTTCACAACTTACTATCACAACCGCGACTCGCAAAGGAGGAACTGAATAACATAGATACATATACACACATGATGCATATACCTAGATACAACTTCCAACAACTGAGGTTTTGGGAAACATTTTGTTCTTATAAACATTAGCGATAAAATGTGACATAACGTTTCGACGACTCCATATCGTCATTAATTGTCAATTGTAAATATGCAGCTTGAACGTGAAATACAAGAATGATATCACTACTGTAGTCACTTTTACGTGTAAAATATAGCGGTAAATTTAGTTACATTAGGCTCACCTATCTGTTGGATATTTGATATCGTAACAATGTAAACAATGCTTATAGTTTTGTATGTTGACGTGGAGTAATGCAAGCGGAGTAAATGATGCTCTGCACGTCTTTGGTATAAAAGTGTCACTCAGTATGTTGCATATTAAATCATAGCTAAATAAGAAAAGCGTTCAGTAACACAGGCAATTTTTGGCTAACCTGTTCGTTAGTCACCCTGCCAAAACAGACGTAGCTTTCTAGTAGAGAAACTGAAACACATGAGTAATTGTATACATCGAAAATACAGCAGCGAGCAGTTTGTTGTTTATGTTAATCGCACTTGCTGTGTTCGGGTTTGTCTCATACAGAGTAACCATCGTGCCTTCAACTTTCTTCTCAACTTGCGTACAGGATGTTCCTTCTACAATCGTCGTATTGTACCGAGCACGAGTTGTCACTTCAAAATCCTGTTCATTGATGTCTTCCAGAGAGATTGTGTCGTTATAATATTTCTTTATCTCTCCAGTTTTCTTGTACTTGACCGTTGTAGTAAGTTCAACCAGATTCTTGTCGATACCTTCTCGCAGGGTTTGTGGTGTAGCTGAGTTCCCGCGGCACCGCTGTCCGGCATTATCAAGCAAGCTCTCTTCTTCAAAAGTAACCCTGACTGCTCGCTTTTCTGGGATGGATACATAACTGCGGTACATTGGATACCCGTGTCGATACACTGGAGCGTTGCTGAAAGCATAGCGGTAGAAAACGTAACCGACGACGACTTTCGTGAACGTGCTTGACCGTGAACCAAGTTTAGTCTGACTGACGATAACAGGAGAGCGGACTGTAGTGGCCTTGATCGGTGTGTTCTTGGTGATTTTAGGTTTTGAGCTGCCAGAGCCGCGAGATCTTGAGCGACTTGAGCCTCTGCTCCTGGAACCTCCTCCTCCGCGGCCTCTGGCTGCTTCGGTTAGCTGTACTGTCAGAACGGCGATAAAAATGAGAAGAAGTGCTGTAGAGAGCCTCATTTTAGTTCAAGTGTATAAACCTTGCCTGCTTATTTCTGTTCTCAGTTCGTCAGTTATATACTGAGTAATTGGTGCTACGCAATTCTAGTGAAGCCTGACTGCGGGGGTGGATTACGTCACGCAAAAGTCCCTCAAGAATGCAACACTTCTAAACAAACAACATCTTCTGTAATTGTGTAAAGATCTAAACTAGAACTAATTCAGTAAAGTTAAAACAAAGATTTAATATCAATGTCGAATGATATTACATATTCAGGTTGTTAATTTATGTAGTATATTTCGGCCCGAGCACAGACAAGGTTTTTCCGTTTACAGATTATGATGTAATGTTTAGGTGGCTGTCACGCTAACTCGGTGCGTGTGTAAAAAGAAACATACGTTTTCAGCTGCTATCCCTAGCACAGAAATACCTAGTACCTTAGAAAAGCATCACGAAGGATATCAGTCAGCCAGAAAATACGTGTTGTTGTTTTTTTGTGTGTGTGTGTGTGTGTGTGTTAGCTTCATTAGACGTTTCAGCTCTCTTCTGAGTTTCCGTTCAAGCGAAACAAAAATAGTGCTGATTCACTTCAAGTGACTATTTCCTCCTTAAACCAGAGCAAGCATGCGTGGAAGGCCACTGAAAGTCCGCTTAATTTGCTCTGTTGAGACTGTGCATGCATTTGCAGCTGTCGTCTGTTTGTTGCTGAATTAGGCCACAGCTGGTGTCGTGATGATTTCATCATGGCAGGTCTGCTTGAGACTGCAATTGTAATATTTAGGCTTTGTTATTTGTTATTTGCTATTTTGCCACTCATAAATTACATTGATACAAAACTGAAACAAATACGCATCGAATTTAAAAATATAGTAAACTGTAGTTACATATTTACGAATTTACAACACTTAATGAACACTA
>NW_028145512.1:1192500-1250000 GCF_977016875.1 Pavona decussata | reverse complement strand
CTCCTACGAAGATCATCATTGTGCAAACAGGTCTTTGGATGAGGGATGGAACTGTCTCCCATTGTAACGCGACCACTGCAAACCTTGTATGTTGAAGAAACAACTATTTCGACCGATCCGTAACCAGGTGCGTCGATGACAGCCGCGCCAGCCTTCAAACCGACACGTGCAGGAGTTTCATGACCATATCAACTTACGTTCCACCATCGCATCGTGCTTAGGAAAATAAAATCTTATCCAAATGAAGAAATATTGTTCGCTTTCCCTCATTGGCTTCACAACCGAATAAGGTTCAAAGCACTCGCGATCAGTTTTGGTCATCGGGAACTCACCTTTGGTCAGTGATCATTACAAATCGTAATGGCCTTAAACCTCCGATGAAGGATTGTCTATAACGTGAAAGAATCAATCCCCTCAGTTATGCCTAATCTTTCACTCTCAGTTCTATTGAGAAACCTTGCAAAAAAAATCGGCTATTATAATTATTACCAGGTCTACAAATTTTCGGTCTTGTTAGAAATGCTAATTTCTTATATAACTTAGAACAGCTATGAAAGAACAAAAAGACCACCGGTAGCAAAACCAAGGTGGCCCTCAGGCCTGTTGCCGACGGAAGACTAACGGTTGAGGAGGTAAGTGAAACGTTTCTTAAAACATCAGCTAATAGATTGATAACTCGAAATAATCTTTTTTCTAAACAGATGAGTTTTATTCTATAAATTATCAGTTTAGAATCTAAATCAGCTCTGTTGAAGCGTTATAGAGCACTCCGAATTAAATATTCAAAACATATATGTCCGTTTTTGCCCAACTATGTGGACAATCATTTTCCTTGTGCCATTGGGAGTTTAAGCGAACCAAAATGAACATCTACCCTAAAATTAACATGACAGTTTTAGAAACCGCAACTCTCAGTTTAATAATCCCGACTGAAAGTTTCGGCGGCTCCGAGCTGTATTCTCCCAGTGCGGAATTGTATCGTAACAGTCAAGAGTTGCTCTCGGCTACTTTCTGCTGACAGGGATCTTACTACATTGTATTTCATTTTATCAGCCTCAGCCATTATCCTACAGGAAAATGATGTTTATAGTTGCCTTTCTTGACTCATTCAAATGAGAACTTAAAAGCTTTTACTGAGGAACGATTATCATACAGAAACCGCAGTCAATACCATAAACACAACTTGCCAGTTGCGAGCAAATGGAGGACTGATGTCTTACCAACTAAAACTCATCTTATCTTCCAAAGGCGTAAATGTAACGGCAGTCAAACACCTGTACGACTTCAATCCTTTATGATTAAAACCGTCTGCGATGTTTGCCAAACGGGACTAAAATCCGGCTAAGTTATTTTATATGTCTACAAAACATGATGTCCCGTTAAAGTGCATCACAGCGCTATCCAGTGAACGAGTGAGATCTAGATAAGTAAGAAAAAAAGCAATCGGGAAATCTGACTGATAGAAATGAAATATTCCCTTACGAATTTTGGTTTACCTCCGGTATTGTCCTCCTTTTTTAATATATATTTTTTTTTTTTTTAAACAACATTTCTTATAGATTGTCAGTAGCAACTGAAAGGTATTATTCAATTATAAAACAAATGTTAATATTAGCAAACTAGGCTTTGACGAGTAACAAAGGCACTGTGTGTCCTGATCAATGCTTTATGTTGTATTGTCCATGAAAAGACAATAAAAAGGCGAGTGTTACATTTTGAAAAACTTCAACCAAACATTTTCACAAAAGATCTCAAATAATGAAGAGTAACAGAGACGGAGCAGCAGACATATTCGCCGTGGGGCATGGATATTAGTGCGCTATTGCTAAATGCTCTCACTGAGGTTTATATACGGAAGTTTGCAACTAGGCAAACATTTGAAATTCCTTATTTGAATTCCTTTATTTGTTGTTCATTTGTCTTCCTCTTCAGAAAACTGATAACTAAAAAACCTTTTCATAGACAAGGGCACCAGGCAACGAGAATATTCAAGAAAAATACTTCAATGCCTTTGTTTAATTTTGCCGGTGTCCAAGGCAGTTTGCGAGCCTTTGAAATGGATACTTGTGTACGCTAACATATAGTGTGATCTGTTCGGATTATATGATGCATCTGAATTTTCAAATCGTGCAGATTTTTTTAGGTAACAAATCCTTATCCGTCCCGCGAAATAAATCCTTAGTTATTTACAAGCTGCTACGGCCGTCCCGGCGAAAATCCGAGCTGCTTTATTTGGCTCCCTTAGCGACATTTTTTCGTCCTTCGAAAACAAAAAGGAATTAATTTTCCCACGTTATGAAAGTTTTAGGTGACAAAGCACCAAAGAAGACGTGACTAGTTTTCTTTCAGTCCAGTGCAGTCCGAATACATTAGGTAATTTAAACCTTCCAAACAGATATGCCGACTGAAATACAACCTCGTTCCCAGGGTTTCTCTTCTTCACGTCCCACAACCTCGTTCCCAGGGTCTCTCCTCCTCTCCTCCTCTCCTCTCCTATTGCCTGCAAAAGGCCTTGAAAGCAGGTAACAAGTTATAATTTTAAGAAAAATACAACACTATTTTCTTTGTGTTATTTCAAATTCAATTCAATTTAAAGTAATTGAATTGAATGACATTGAATGTACGAGGAAATATGGTGTCCATTTGGCAGGTGAGGTATAACAGTCGCTTAAGAGGTATCAGACATCTGAGGCCGATCTGAGGCTGGTGTCATTTTAAAATTAATCCTTGCTCTCGCAGCAACGCTTTTTTTTCACCGAGTTTGAGGTTCTATGTTTAGTCAACTGATGAAGAAAATTATTACCGCGAAGCGTAGCGTGGCAGCATAATAATTGTGATGTGCGGGGTATTTTCAGTGGCTTAGTTGCTCGATCATTGGGTGCAAACATTTTTTAATGCCGAATCTACCATAAAATTTGCTTTGATGACCTTGTTTCCATTAGTCGCAGCGAAGGGTATGTATGAACCGATCAATGTAGCTATGTATGCAATCGAATCAATGTAGCTATGTATGCAATCGATAATAATAAACTTTTAGTCGTCGCGTTATATTCCCAGAAATCGGTGACTCAGTGAGCGGTTTAGTGATTGGTCAAAATACATCAGTGATGTTCTTTACCATCACGTGACAGATGGTATCATGATAAAGCTTTTTGAAGGTAGTATGAACAAGTTTACTTGTCAGTGATTTTCCGGCAATACCGGATAGAGACCAATGACGTCACACGATCAGTGGGAAGTGGTTCATAAGTGCAGTTGATATTGCGTACACATTTGATTCAGTTATATATATTAGAAATTTTATATTTTTTATTGCTTCTACTTCCTTGAATTTTTCCAAAATATCGGAATGCTGGTCATTAAGTGTTTGAGGACCTTGACTGGCTGTATATAAATATTGTGTTTGGGTAGCGAACAGTTTAGTTAAACTGATAAAAGCGAGAACTTATCTTCAATATAACTTTTCAACTTTACTTTAACTCCTTCCTTCTTACCGAAACTTTCTAATTAAACTACATGCCGTTCATTCTGTCAGTTATGACTTTCAAATGGCAGCCCTTTACTTTTGTCAAAAATTTCTCTTTATGATAAATAGTTGGAGCATACTTGAAACTGTCAGCGCTTTAAATAAAAGTATACTCGTGAGTCGAACGTGTCACTCGCGATTGTCATTTGTGCGCAAAGTTTACGCGAATCACAGGAGACATAAGCAGTTATTTACCGACCAGTCTGATATGATACGCTGTATTTTCATAAACCTGGCTTTATTCAGCTTTATTTATAACTCTCTTTCAGTCACTGGCCTCCATACTCTTTACGTTTCAGTGTTAACGGGCGATAAATTCGAGAAAATCATTAATTACTGAACACATTTGTACGTGGCAGATCGGCGGTTTGCACACAACTGCCTTCTCAGAGTGCTCTTGTGCAGCTTTTGAACATGCAGTCGATGCTCCACTTTCAATTCTCTTCGTCCCGTAACTGCTGTTTGCCTTTTTCAGTGACCGGTTTTACTTTTTGCGTTACTGACATCAACTGAGTCGATGGCCGTTACAAAACCGTTTCTACAACGAAGTCAAAGTACTCTAAATAAAATATCTTGCCATAATTGCTAAGATAACCTGTTATTACACAATACAGACCTATCGGAGTTAATGAATTGATTAGTCGGCTTACAAGTAAGCAACGAGAGAAACATGAACGATACCAAATGTCAGCGTAATTACAGTTGCAAGCAACTCGTTACTGATGTATAGGGAGCTTCCTTTGTTGTAAGCTGTGATCGGGGTGGTATGTAAGGAGGAAGGGTATGATCGCGGGTTAACATAGTTGGGATTTGTTTCGTACAACGTGATCATCGTACCTTGAACTTTCTTCTCAACTTGCGTACAGGATCTTCCTTCCACAATCGTCGTATTGTACCGAGCACGAGTTGTCACTTCAAAATCCTGTTCATTGATGTCTTCCAGAGAGATTATGTCTCCATAATATTTCTTTGTCTCTCCTGTTTTCTTGTACTTGACCGTGGTATTCAGTTCAACCAGATTCCTGTCGATACCTTCTCGCAGTGTTTGTTGTGTAGATGAGTCCGCGAGGCACCGCTGTCCGCCATCATTAACCAAGCTCTCTTCTTCATAAGTAACCCTCACTGCTCTCTTGTCGGGTATGGTAAGATAACTGCGGTACATTGGATATCCGCTTCGATACACTGGAGCGTAGCTCAGAGCATAGCGGTACACAACGTAACCGACGAGAACTTTCTTGTACGCGCTTGACCGTGAACCAATTTTAGTCTGACTGACGATAACAGGAGAGCGGACTGTAATGGCTTTGATCGGTGTGTACTTGGTGATTTTATGTGTGGGGGTGGACCGTGATCTTGAGCTTGAACGGGAGCGACTTCTGCCTCGTCCTCGGGAACCTCCCCGGCCTCGTCCTCGGGCCGCTTCAGATAAGTCCACCAACACAATCGCGGTGATAAAAAGAAGAAGAAGCACTGTAGAAAGACGCATCTTCAATTTAGACAAAGATAACTCTTCCTTGTTCTGTTTACAACTGTTTGGTTGAGTTTTTTCCTCCTTATGTGTTCCTTGTTTGTTTGACGTGAAGGATGTGACGCAACGCCGCCAACAATGCGTCATTCTGATGACCTTATGATCTTGACCGCAAAATTCCTGCTGAGTTGGGCTGAAACGTTGCATTATTAGCTGGGATTATTAACACCCTCAAGAAAGCTGTTCTCCCTTTCTTTATATAAATAATATAATGCTACGTCCCGTAGTGTGCAGCACACCTAAAGCGATCAATCGGCGAAAGGGGAGATGTAATAAATTTACAAATTGTGTTTGGTGGCCGCGTGCTTACAGCTGTGCTTAAAGTCTTTCTATGCCGTAACGTTTTCTTTTACGAAACTTTTACTTTTTCCGCTTTGGAGTTGCGGTGAACGGTAGTAGGAATGGTGATTTACTGAAGATATAAATTCATGTTTGACAGAAGAGAACGTAAGCACAACATTGCATTTACTTTCTGTGTCTTAGAAGCCAAAAAGGTGTACACCAGATACCCGCTTAATACGGACACCCGGATATTAGGCATAGTCTCGTTTGCCCCAACAAAAAGCTCATATATTTTCTCTAGACTGAAACCCGGTTACTGTACGGACAACGGACACTTTTCTGCGTCCCGAGTGACAAACTGCCAAACATCGCCAACCCCGCTTTACGGACGCTATGCACTGTCCATTTTCATTTCGATTAATTGTCACAATTATGTGCTAAAGCAGACATTGTACCCTGACATTTGTATTATAGTCCTTTACTGAAAGAAAGTTTTCTGCTTATTACGCCTGCAAAAAAATTCACTTCCATGGCCTTTTGCTGCAGTCATTGCTTGTAGCCTTCTTCCTCTTTGACGTATATACTTCAGTAGCTACTGGCTATTTTAGTTTTGCTTGTAGGTTGAACTTTGGGCAGTTTAGTGATGTCCTTAATTCATACCAATACCGTCCAAAACTTGGACAAAACTTGGCGAAATCATCAACGATGTGGAAATCGATTGCAACACACTTGCTCTGATAAAGTTTTTGCTGGGTGGTAACCGTCAAATAATAAGATTTGTTGGTCGATTTCAGTCAATATTAACAGTGATATGATATTTGTTTTTCATCAATTTTCTAAGCAAAGGTTTCCTTGGGATATTAGCAACAGCTTCCAGCCTGCAGTTTCAAGAGCATACTAAAAAAAAAAACTTGCAAAACATAAGGGTACCTTATCATAATGCTGACCAAAGTCTTGGCGCCTTGTTATACTGGGAAAGGTTACAACCGTACTGGACCCAAGTACCAATTGAAGCTACTGCGTGCATAACCCCACAGCTCAGTGCCAGGCATACTCGGATTTATCCTTTTTTGCTGGAATACTGTTTTACCAACCAGTTTCATCCCTCTTGCATATGCCATTGGCAGTACTACAAAGTTTTATTCACAACCTGATTCAAATACAAAAGTAGTTGTAAGCATGAACTTATGCACTGAGGTGAGCACAAATTATTGGTATCTCGTCCATATTTGAGACGTTGGGTGACATCAAGAGAGGATAAAATCCTCTCTTGATGACATGCAGCAGCTTGTGAAATCCGCTCTGTTTCCATGGTAACCAAATGTGCCCGGTATCCCTGCTTTCTACAAACGACTCGTGCGCATGTAAATTTTGAAAATATCTTGAAAAATCACTTGTGGACGTTTAGTTTGAGTAGTTTAACTTGGTAGTTTAAATTTTTACGTTACAATCGAAACACAAAATACACCCATTTAAAATCAGAGGCTATCTTTCAATATGTAAATTGTACCCTTGGCTACACTAGAAGGGTCAAGAAATGCAGTTATTTATTTGGAATTAGAAACTTCAAATATTCTGTAAAGATGGTAAATTAAATTTTAGCAATAGAGATCTAAAAAGCCACATAAAAATTTAAAAAGGCATGCAGTCAAACGAATGAATTTGTATAATTTAAGGTTCCAAACGCATATTTAATACTGCTAGACTAATTAGAGGGTAATTATCATGGGGTTTTTTATATCTTTTTGTTAAAAATGATGAAATAAGACCTTCAATCAGCTGCCAAATAATTCTAGAATGACGAGAGTAAAGAAATCAACTCAATTCTTGAAAGGAACAACTCGTGGTCTGTTCTACCGCATTTTGGAAACAAAAATGCGAGAGCTTAAAAAACATTAGCCTAACATTTTTCAAGTTTTAATCCATACCGTCCTACTCACTCTCTCTCTGGCCAGAGGCACTAATCGACAGTTTTATTGCACTGAGGTGATAGTATATAACAAACATGACAATTATTTCGTTGTTTCTGCTGACAGACAAACATTTTTGGGTTTTGAAATGACAGCAAATTTGCGTGATACTTCCCCTTTTAATTTTCACTTTAAAAGTCTCGAGTTTCAATTTTCCCCCAAGACTGCAGCGCGCTTCTGACGGCTTAAAATGATCACCGTTTGAAATCGTACGGAAGGTGTTGGCTTTGATGCAAACCCATTCCAGTAAAATAGACACTGAAACACAGGTAAATTAAACTATTTTCGTTAGATGATTTTGATCAGCTATAAAGCGGTTGGATTCCCTACGTCCATGATTAGGCAGCGAGTTAGGATTTGACGCAGTGAAGTCGTAATTCATCAGATTCTTCAGTATTAAAGCGACACTGTTATGGGGATTATATATCTCGTTTCTGGTGAAACATTTGCCATTAATATCTTCGATTAGGCTATCCTTTTTTTCTCCGTTTACCGTCGTACGAACGAGCCAGATTTTGGCAATTTCCAAAAAACGCGATAGCATTAGAACGGTTCCCAGCAGCAGCTGAAAGGTAAACAGGTAGTGGACTTTACCAAATGGAACTTATTTTACCGCAAGTTACCGAAAGTATTGCCCCTCGCTACTTTCGGATTTTTTGGCGATGCCGTCCGGAAGTCAGTCGTTAAACTTGGACTGTTGCCCCTTCAAGGTACCTAAAACTTGTATGGTAAGTTTAAATCGTACGCATAAGTTTTACTGAAAAAATATTCATAAGTTAACAAAGAGATCAGTGTTTGGCCAGGGAGTTTCTTTACAGATTACAATACGTTTTTCGTAATTTATGTTTTGACTTAAGTCAGGTTAAGTATGAAATATCTTTGCTTTCTGCGGATCGCTTCCTTCCGCGGCATTTACCAACAACTATAAAATTAAATCGTGCTTTTGGGAGCATTGTGTTATTTAGTATTCATATGGCTGCTTTTTAACTATGAAAGTTTCAACTGCTGCCTTTGTCATTTTTAATTTATTAGTCATTTTATATATGAAGTTTTCTTAACTTATCATGTTTGTTTCTTTCAAAATTGATCTTATCTGCATATTTAGTTTTTATCATGAAATAGTTTTTTGAAATTTTGCTTAATTTTATCCTTTTATGTGTCCCCTATTATTAGAAGGATTCTTTCCTTCCGCTAATCTTTTGTGTCTGACACAGAAATAAAGTTACGTACTTACTTACTTGCGAGCTCGGACCACAACTTACATCTTGATTTCGTGACCACAACCAGGTTTCCAGATGATGTTAGGTTACTACGTCTTCTTGTCTCAGACTCCGCCCGACCGACCCGAAATTTTGAAACAATATCGACTATGAGAATGATGATTATTCAAGAAAGTGACGCAGGCATACTCGGAAAAAAGAAATCCGAGTGCTCCTATCAGGAGTCGAACCTACGACCTTCCGATTACTAGTTTGGATGCTCTACCACTGAGCTACAGGAGACTCGTGGGTGCTAAGGTCATTAAACTAGGTTCATGGGACAAACATCCTGCATACTGCTAGGATTTGAATGTCGAACGTGTAGTATATGAGAGAAATGTGATGGTATATTTCCAGCCTGGTGAATGAATGAGAATGATGATTATTCAAGAAAGTGACGCAGGCATATCGACTATATTTTTTTTCAGGCTTTCTTTTCGCAACTGCTTAAAATGCGTACTAACTGTGAGGATCTTTCTTCTATTTGATCTTGCCTTCACGGGTGTATTACGAGCTCGCAATATGACCAGCTCCCAGTTGGCTTGATAGCTCAGTTGGTAGACCACTGCACCGGCATCGCAGAAGTCATGGGTTCAAATCCCGTTCAAGCCTGAATTTTTTTTTTTTCAGGCTTTCTTTTCGCGACTGCTTAAGTTGCGTACTAACTGCGAGGATCTTTCTTTTATTTGATAAACAGGGAAAAGGGATGCAATGGCCTTATCAATGAGATAATCTTGGCCGTATTTATCTTGGTAGACAAATTATTCGTCAGAGCCCGCTCTGTTATCACTGGACCCAAATAACCTGCAGCTCCATTGTTTTTATGTCCAGCATCATTGTTTTGTTTTTTGTTCTTCTGCTCTTTCGACCAATAATGTCAGTGAGACGCTGCAAACGGTGCAGGTCGCTCCACATTGGTCAAGACGCATGAAACAGAAGCACTTAGCACTAAGGCTTTGTGTCCCAACTTGTTCCTACAATTCGACTGTGGTCATCCCTGTTCCCACCGTTTGTTGCAGTGTTTTTCATTTCGACTGCGTTGTTTTTTTGTTTTCTGAGTCGGCGCTAAACGTAGTAGGACGGCTTAAGGAACTGCTGTTTCCGTTTTCGAACATCATTTGGCTGTAGCTCCGTTTTCTTGTACGGCTTTCTGATTCAAAAACTATCTGCACCTGTTGGTTTTGGACTGACTTTGATTTGTGATAAATAGGGACCTAACGAATGCACGACGGCAACGCCAACCGACAAAAACGTCACTTAGAAATAAAATTTACGTTATCTGATCTAATTTGTGGTTATTCCAATGCGTTCAACTCGAGCAATGTGAACGAATTAGTCGAGTTATTATTAGTAGTAACGACGTTCAAGGCCAGAAAGAGAAAGAAAAATTCACCGTCTTGTGCCCACGTTCTCCGTAAAACTTTGAATTTGGTCATTTCACGTCGTTGTCTTGCAGAGGAAGTCAAAGAAAAGGGTTTTTTTTAACTCACGTAAAGAGCCATTATTTTGCTCATTAAACCTTTTGTCTTCGTCGTCGTGTGTTTGTAAGGTCCCTATAGCCATCATGTTTGGGCCCCATCCATACTAATGCGTTTTCGTTTGAAAAAGCATACTTTTTGATGCGTTTTCGCCTATCGTCCACACTAAACGCCCAAAAGCACCGATAAAAACGGAGACTTTCGAAAACGGTTTCAAAAGTGAAGACGTTTGAAAACGCATCGTTTCTATTGTGGACAGGTGAAAACGGAGACTTTTAAAAACAGTGACGAAAAACAGAGGCGTCACATGCAATCGGTTCCAGTCCAAAACGGAGCATCTATCCAAGATGGCGGATGGTCTTGTGATGCTAACACATGCGCAATCCTAGGTTCCAGTCGTTTTCATCGTTTTCGAGCGTTTTAGTGTGGATAGGCGAAACCGATACGAAAACGCTAGTGTGAATGAAAATAGTTCGCTTCGTTTTTGTCGAGATAAAAACGGACACTTTTGAAAACGCTTTAGTGTGGATGGGGCCTCTCAGTTCAAATAAATTTTCCCCCCAATATTACTATGGGGGCTCTTATAACCTATCCCTCTCGTCAAGGTTTCATTCGTTTGCTGTTGTTTTATAGTCTCCATATTTATCTTGAACAGATGCATTAGGCACCTGAGACGAATTATGCGTCTTTCAAGATAAGGATGGTCATTAAGTTAATTTTCAACTAGGAAAGAATATCCACGAACCTAGGAACCTAGAACATATTATTTTCGGTTGACGGACAAGTTTCCTTTGGAGTCAGAGTTCAAAGTGTGAATAAAAGAGGGTATTTTAAAGCCGATACTACAGACGAGTAGAAATGTGCAGTTGCTTTCCACAATTTAAGGCCGGGAAAAGTAGTTAATTCGAGTTATTTTATTACATACAAATTCCTCCTTGAGATCAGCCAAAATTCGCTGTCTCCCTATTTTTTTTCTGCCATACTTTCTTCGAACATTTGTTTTGCAAATGACAGATAAAGGCTTAACGACAGCCACTACAATTCATCTCACGTGTCCGATTGCCATTTTCTAGGAAAATTCTTAAAGACGTTAAAGTCCCAGTGAAAATGGCAGTAAATTATACCAAAATAAAAAGTAACACACTTTACTATGAGAGATGAATGGTCGTTAAGTTGAAAAGGGAATATAAATCCGATTCTTTGTTGTAATTTGAATCAGTTGTACCTGAAAACGGAAACAGTACATGCAAAGTTTACATTGGCCATTTTTTGTGGCAAACGTGTGGAGCTTGTTTTCCCTCTTTGGTCAACAATGAAAACACCGAAGAAAAGATTTATGTTTGAAAAGTTTCTTCCTAACTGGTTTTTCTGGCGCGTTTTCTTTTTGCAGTAATTTCCACCAGGGTTTTTCCACAACTATTTGTTAGATGTTTTTCTGATTAATTATCTATTTTTCAGACATGCTTGGTTCACAGCCCTTGAAAATTGGAAGTGTCCTAAACGAAACACACAAGCAGATGGCAAACGTCCAATAAAAAAAACTCCTGCAGAAATACTCTGAAGAGAGTGTTAATTGAAAACAGTGTTTTCAAGGTTTTCAATACCTAAGTTTAATTAAGAACTGCCATCTTGTCTTTCTTGGGAACTATCTATTTTTAAAGACTATTATGATACTTAATCATAAAGACGAAATCCTACTGGCTCTTCTATCTAATGCTAGAGGCGCTATTTCCCAAAGGACACGAGCACAGACTTAGAACGTGATCACATCCGCGATGAAACCATATCTTATGCAGATTCTATTTATGAGCGTATTTTAATTGTGTCATTCACACTTGGGAATTACGTTGTTATTTTGTTTGGGATGTCCCCGTAATGTTGGTAGAATTTTATGAATAACAATGCTTTTCTTTCTTTGGAGTATTGTTTATTCTTTGTTGTTTTGATGGCTCATTTACTCTGGCTATGAGCCAGTATACAGAGCTCAAGGAACTTGAAGCCGTCCTTGCCACTCAAGAGTAACTTGCTTTTGAGAGCGTAGCCATGTCCGAGTGCTTGGGGAAGGAATTCGATAAAAGTGTATGTTTCCAAAAGCCTACCACAGTGAACGAAATTGAGCAAAGAGAAAGAGACAGAATTTCAAAGAAAACTCGACAAAGTACCGCGTGGTCGGTAAACGTTTATCGAGCCTGGGCTTAATACCGAAACACACAAATTGAGAGGTAAATTACTGGCTTACAAGATTCATATTGGAAGTCATGAGAGGTGATGGCAAGCCGTACCCGTACCCGTGCTCTATATACTCATTAGTATGCTCTATATAGAGCATATTAATGAGTAATTATTTTACCCCACAATTTCCCTGAGCTTCAAAGCCCCCGCCTCTTTACAAAATTTAAGACGGTTTATTGGATATAGAGCACACAAATACTGGGCACTGATTGGCTGAGTGGGTGTGACCATTTTCTAAGAGAAGTTATATAAAACACTCGTCACACTGTGTTTCATCAGAATATCAAAAACCTCGAAGTTCGTCGAAAATACTCCGCTAAGCGTCGTTTTTCAAATCTCTTCTCGGTGTTTGATTTGTGATGAAACACTGTGTCTGGTGTTTGATATATTACTTCAAGTATTCTGCAAAGCAATAGAAGATAAGAAACAGCCAAAGGGAAGTTTCGAACGCACTCCTATAATCTTTTATTACTGCTAGTCTAGCTTGTTCAGGTGAAAGATTACGGTCATCCCAGTTCTCGCACCAATTGTTTAAGCCTTTTTTCATTTCGACTGCGTTTCGACATTGCATCATATTTGCACTCGCTCTTTTTTGGTGTATATTTCCCCTCAATAAACGCTTTGCTGTAAAAAATACTACCTTTTATCTTTTAATGGAGAATTGTCATGTTTGCGCCTCTCATGAGAAATACTACCCTAGTATCTGAAAAAGCACCTGCAAAAAGCTGTCTTATTCCATAAAAATTCCTCCTTGCATGAGTTCAGCCAATTCGCCGTGACCCTATGTAGTTTCTGGGTCAGACTTTCTTCAAACATTTGTTTTGCAAATGACAGAAAAAAAACTTAATGACAGCAACTCCAATTCATCTCACTTGTCTGATTTCTCAATGAGAAACTGACAAAATCATGCGAAAAAGTACTTACATATGTTGCTTTGAGAGATATAAAAATAATTCGATTTTTTTATTGTGGCAAACGTGTGACATCCTTTTCCCGTCTCTGGTCAACAATAAAACACAGAAGAAAAGATTTTAAAAATATGTAAATTTTACAATTTGACATTTAATCGAAGTTTTTAATATAGGGCTTTTTAAATAAAAATTGATAGTTTGTCAATATGTCAATTTAATTTCTTGTAATTTGAGAAAAATCCTTATTTTGCTATTTACCTTAAATTCCACTAAATTTACAGACTTTCCTCCGTCATAAAAAAACGTAACAAGCAACACTGAGAACCGAGGGCCAAAGCACCAGCAAAAAGATTTTCATTGTGAAGGTAAGCTGTCTAATCGCTCATTTATATAATTTTAGTATATTTTTTGTTATGTACTGGTTTTAGGGGTTTTTTTTTGTTGAGTTTTGTTCGGTTTTAATTACAGTAACAACGAATTATATTTGTTATTATATGCTGTAGGTTTAACACTACCAATACAAACAGCACTACAAGAAACTACGACCCAGTGGAAAGCATAAGGCGCGATGCTCGAACATGGATAACCAAATTTTTCAGTCTTTCGAAATTGCATATGGAACCTTAGGAATGGTTAACTTAGGCTCTAAATAGAAGCAGACTAATGATAGATCAGAATTGCTTTTCTTTGCATAAATAACACTTGTTTCGACATTTGCAAATGCAGTGGTTGATACAGAGTTGAATTTATATCAGTCAGTAAAGAAAGAAATTTTCAATTAAAATGATAACAATTGAAATTCTCTAAGTGCGTCTTACGTATACAAACGTCAAACATGTTCTTGTTCTTCTGACAGAAATCCCTCCCTGTATGAATAAGTGCGAGTGTTTGTCATTGTGTGTGAATTCACATTTGGTAGGGAAGAAAAACACGAAAGACTCTTAAAGATGTCTTAAAATTGCCACTCTTAAGTTGATGGCAAAATGTCCTATTTCCACTTTTGTCTCACTCAATATTTATTTTAGTTTTTTCTTATTGCAAGAAGTCACCTTCTTGTTTTTAAAGTTTATTCTTAAACTGCTTTTTCCAACGCGTTTTCTTTTACAGAAACTTTCAACAACTCACTACATGCTATGTTTTAGACATGTTTTGGTTCACAGCCCTTGAAAATTGGAAGAGCTCTAAACCTTAAGTTACCCACAATGCCACACAAGCAGATGGCAAACGTCCATTTAAAAAAACTCATACAGAAATACTCTAAAAAAAAGTGCTAATTGAAAACAGAGTCCAAAGTGGTCCAAGCCAGGGTCAACAATTAAAAACTGCCAACTGCCAAAACACGTTTGACTCTCAAAGGTGTCTTAATATGGCCACTCTCGAGCTGATGGCAAATGATTCGCCTCCGCCTTTGTCTCATTCAATATTTAATTTATTCCGGTACAATACTTTATAGCGGAAGGAATCCCTTTGTCAATGGCTTTTTACTGCTGATAAGTACCATAGACATTGCCGGGAGAAATATTTGTTGACGTTGAGAATCTTAAGACCATTAGACTCTTCCTAATTATTATTTCCAACGGCTGAGACTACTTCGCCGAATAAGATTGAATATTGGTTTTTCGATTTGCAACAGTGTCAATTAAGGTGTTTTTTGGCGACCATACCTAACTTTTTTACCGTAGTCTTTTCTTAGTCGAAAGGGGTTAGATTTGTACCAATTATTGATTGCCAGGATGGACACTTTGAAAAAAATCGATATTTTCATGAGAACGATAAATAAAACAATAAAACGCTAATTTTGCTCGATCCAGAATTCATTAAGAAAGCCAATACTAGCATTCTAAACTATGGAACGGCCAAACAGTGAAAACGAATACGCACCAACACGATTTTGCAACAACAAGTAAGTTTTCCAAGAGCAGTTAGAAAGATTATGTTTCAGGCGTCGAAACTGACGATGAACACTCAGATGATCCTTGAAATTCTAGCCCTTTCCGTGATGAGAAGATCAAATTCCCCAAGAATATAAAATTGTTTATTCTCGGCTGCCCTCGGCCTCTCTTGTAAGTATAGCCAGCTGGTCCGCCAGATGGGATTCTTAACCATATTGTTTCTTTCTGTCGCTTTCTTTTTTCTTTTTTTTCCTTGTATGTTTCGTGTCGGTCACCCATCCCAGACCTCCAGGTGTCGATTGGTCAAAACGTGGCGATCTGGAAGTCTAGGATTCGAGTCCACCTTAGGGCTGATTGGGCTTGGATTAATTTTTTTTTTTTTTTTTTTCGCCTTTCAAAGTTAACCACTCCAAAGGCTCCAAATTATTTTCTCCAAATTATTTTCTTTAAGCCAGTTTTTAGAACATTCATAAATTTTAAGTTAATATATTTAACATTACATGTAATCATGTACTATTAAAGTTAGCTAACAAAGTTAGTCAGTTTATGCAAATTAGTTTAATATTCGACGCCGTGTAAGTGCTCTTACCATAGCTTTCAATAGGAAAGTTTGTGTAGAATTCAGAAAACGATGGAATCCAGTAAAGCTACCGCTGCCTATTTTAAATGCCTGATTCAGCAAATATTCAAAGCAGCGCGGTGCCTTTGATCTCTCGGTATGGCAGTGATTAGTATTCAAGGCCTAAGTGTAGTCGTGGAACTAAAGATGATTGGCCAAAAATAGCTGAGTAGGAAATGTATAGCGACGGCTACAGCATGAACACATCCGGAGTTAAGTGGAATGATTTGTTACAGCGCACGCAAACCACACTTAGAGTTGGCACTGTGCGTTCCCAGTAGTTGAAAGTGTAACGCGTGCGCAGTTCGCTCAAAAATATTGCAAAGTAGAATACAAACAATTGCGGGAATCCTTCAATTCAAGGCCAAGACGTAAGACCGTTTCTGAAAACGCAAGCGTCTCTGATATCGTTGGGTATATGTTCAAGCTAACTGTTAGCCACCAGTTTTGTTCTCGCAAAATTCTCTATCTCAGGGTGCTTCCCACGTTGTGTTCATGCAAACTTTACGCTTTTAATCTTCTCTTCATATACAAATTTAAAGGGACTAGAAAGAGAAATTGGACTGAGCTAGTGCTTTTCGTTTGACCGGTCTAAACAGTTTTCCCTTTGATATCCGATGAAACTCTACAAGGAAAATGTAAGGGAAACATCTCCAGCGAGTATAGAAAATGTTCATCCGAAATGGCGGAAACGTCAAAGTTTGAAATAAAGTACCAGGAATAAATACACGATTTCAGACCAAATGTACATGTAAGGTACCTTGACTACCCACAAGAGATGCACCGGAAAATCGCAAGCACGAAGACAGCCACAATGAAGCACTGTTGGAAACCGCAACTGAGAAGGGCGTATGCGTATGAACATTTGTAAAGTGTCCAACGCGGAACCATCTCAAAGTTGAACCACAGTCCCTTTACCAGGATTGCGTACTAAATTCAACAGAGTTCTTTAATACACTGGGCTGGACTGATTTCCTCAACCTGACTTGTTAACAAACGAAGCAAGACTACCGAAGGCAAGACGTACGTTTTTTTGTTTGCCTGCGCAGATTTAGAATCAAAACAATTAACTTGAAGTAACAAAGTCTCAACAGACTGAAGAGCCGAAAACATCTCTTGGAGAACAAGAATACAACGCAAGGTATCCGAGAGTGCAGCCGCACAAATGAAATCGGATCCGTAAGTTTTGCAGAGGCAAGAATTTGCATGCAGTTCTCTCTTGATACGTACGAGGTGTCCCGTTAATGGGTTTCGGGGAACAAAATGCACATCGCACGCTTCTGGACCGTTTCTAACTTGGCTCTTACGTATTCCTGGAGGCTGTTGCTCGTGCGACACATCCCTACTCGAGCACTGATCTAATGAGCGTAAAGTACATACGTAACAGGTCATGGGGCGGGATTCAAGCACGTTTTAGCACTCTAATTATGTGCAGCCTCTTAGAGGCCTTAGTTACGATTTATTTAATATTCTCTTTCACATCCAGGGGAGTTTTAAACGGACATATGATCATTTCTTTACATTTCTTTGGGTTGAGATTCATGTTTGGTTATAGTCCATCTCAATATGATGTTAAGGTCAGCTTGTAGGGTAGAGGGTGCATCAAAGGGGACAAGTTCGGAAATTGTAACGTCATCAACGTGCTTCGAGTGGCTAGTTTTCAAACGAGACTGCAAGGCGATGGTTGAGCATATATATGTGGAACACCAGCGTGGATGTTTCCCATTTAGATATGCTTCCTGGTAACCAAATGGATTGGTAACAATGTAAATACCCAAGGTGGTTTTGAATAAATTTTATTACATTATATGTTTTCCACACACGTTTTAACATCTTCTACTGATCCGGCTGCTTTCACAAGAAAAGGCCAAGAAATTGTAAGAAGTTGTCAGGCTGGAAAGAATCAAAGCGAAATCGACAATGATTTCTCTGAGCTGGAAGAAGGCGAAGAATAAATGATGCTAATGAAGTGGTGTCAACTGTGTCTGCCTCTATGTATACGTCGAGTAAAACAGGAATTTTTCCCGTCGTGTGAACCAACTCAGCTGCCACACAAAGCATAAAATTGTGAAAGAAGCGATTTGTTAATTTGTGGGAGTCAACACTTAGAGATATGAATCGCCGACTAATTGCTTCGGCAGTGTACGATTAATATGTATGTGTGCGTCCTGACTTCGAAACACCTAATCAAAAGGGAGTCAAGCGACAGCGGTTAGCATGCATATGAAATAAGTCATTTGTTGACAGTCGATAGTCGATCTGGCAGTCGAAAGATCTTGTCTTTTCTACCGGGACTAAACTGGGGTAAGTCATTTGAAACTGGTTTGTGTCAGTTGTTACAAATTTTTACACTAAACATTAGATTCCAGAAATGTTATGTTTAAAGTGCTTAAACCTATGCTTTCATAATTGTTTAGACAGTACGATAGTTTTGATGAATATGGTTTTACTGCCGATAGCGAATCGATATCGGTGAAGTACTTGCGTTCATATTTGCTATAGTTAATCGCTTAACATCATGCAGCTATCCACACTGCCGTTATATGAAAACCACGTTTTGACACTGCGCCGTAGTCTACAGTCCTGAATACCCGTCCAGACAGTTGAGAACCGGCCCTTTGCAGATATTATGAGAGTCGAGAGATGTATTTCGCGTTTCCAAATAAGTATTGTTATTAAATAACATCATTTTTAAACTAGTCGTTTTTGCTTATATAACACAAACTACTCCAGCATACTAAATTATTAAGACATTCGCATCGGCGGGCGTACCTCTCAAAAATCAATGTTCTCCGGTTTTGTCTAGAGGAAATATTTTCCACACGTTCGTTACTTTCATAGTTTTATTGAACGCATTTCCGTAATTTGAAAAGTAGGATTGATAAGATCATAGATAGAGTGTTCGCGATTGGGAACAAAACCTTTCACAGACTTTCTTTGAATGTTAACCAAACTGAAGTGTTTTGAATTATTTTTTAAGGAGATTTTGCATTTTATTCCTTGAAAGCCAATTACGTAATAGCCGGGTTTTTGAAGAGATACTGAAATTCGCCATTCGACACAAGTAACATAAACCAATCGTGCGAAAAATTGATTTCTCCGGTGAAAATATAACATTTCAGTATTTTACTCCCTGAATAAACCACTAGACTAATCCTGTGTTTTGGAAAGCTAAAACACGAACAGATAACAAAATAAACAATGACTTTTGTGGTGTCTGATGGGAATCTGAGATTTTGTATCACTTGTTAATTATCATGTACGATATGAGATCTACGTCAAGTAAAGTTTATACAAAAACCAACAAACGCAAAAAAAAATGTTAACACATAATATAATACCGACTAGGAAATTCATTAAAAACCAATATCCTTAAATTAAACTAGAAGATAAATATGTATGATAAAAGCAAGACTGACCATGCCTTATGTATACGGCACTTAGTTGCAACCCTTCTGGCTACTGAGATTGAACCGATTTGCGGAAAATACAAATAGATCGATGTTCATCCGGCTTACTTGACAAAACATTCAATACAGAGCAGCATATTGACATTATATGTAAATTACTTTATTTGGTAAGAAGATTCCAAGAATCCGCTTGAAAAATACGGAGTTTATACCACGCACCATCACGTCGTGAAATACAACCCGTTACAAATAATATCACGAACCACGCACCATACCACGCATAACGCTAATGACGCCCCTCGAATCACCCGTTGCCACGCGTATTACGAACTGCGCCCCATAACGCATATATCGACATCACGTCCTATACCACGCATATCACGAATCGCGCACCGTACCAAGCACATCTCACGCTCCACCCATCACGTATCAGGTTTCTCACGCTGTTGTCACGGATCATGTAAAATGTTATTATTCGTCCACTTGTATTACATTTATAACGGTTTTATTGCCAAGAGTTTCAAGGGGCAAAACACAGCCCTCTCCTGATAGGAGAGATAGGAGTAGATAGGGTGTCATGCCAGAGCCGAAGAACTGGGTGAAAATTTTTCCTCGGACTAAAAAACATGCTAGATCTAATAGTAATTCAGAAGAAAGAGATTTGTTTACAAACATTCTTTTCGTTATTCAAATGTGCCCAACAATTAAACAAAAGAGGTCTTAGTTTCAGTAGCCAATGATTCTCTGGTTGTCAAATTAACAACGAAGATATCGTTTACGTCACCTACTGATATACCGACAACTCCATTCAAAGAAATCTATTTTTGAAAAATAAAAATCCCATCGCTCGTTTCTAATCAATCTAATGCCCATCGACACTCAAAAACGGATAAAAACAGTTTTGCACGTGATTTTTTTGGGCTAGTACTCGTGAAATCAGTGTTCGGCACAGTTTAATAATGATGAAACGAAGGCATTACTTTGAAACAGAAAACAAGACCCCAGGCAACGAAAAATTTCCATAATATTACACGAAAAGTTGACAAGAATGAAATGCATATACAAATGAAACTCAAAGCACATCTTTCAGTTTACGATAAGCAAAGAGATTTTCATTGCACGTTGCTAGCTCCCTATCTCCAAAGTTAAAATATGAAAACGATATTTTTATTCCACTTAAATATATACCTTCTAGAAAAGGCAAATTAATTTAAAATACTATGGAATCATGGCTCCACTATAATTAAGCAGGTATTAATAATAATAGTGGTAATAGTGCCACCATTTACCCAGAGATAACTTTCGACTCCACCAATAGAATGTTCCCGTTTAAACCACATGATTCAAAGCTCTGACCACTTTTTGGCGTGATGTGTAATCGTGAACTGCAGCTCTCTTGATACTTTTGCAGTTAACCTATTCTGCGGGTTTTTCGAGGAATGAAAATCGTGCCAGACGTTAAACTCTTTTCGTTTTGAATCTGATATGGACAGACCGTTAAAATCCTAACCAAACTGATGCGGTAAGTCTGATATTTTCAGTTTGAAGATCTAACTCGTCAATTCTGACCTTCTCGTTCCGAGAACCTCATACCATCGAACGTCCATAAACGACTACCTCTCTACTTTAAATGACCCCTGAAAGGATTTATTGTCAAAAAGCCCCCTTAAAACGGCTTCCTATCGCGCGGTCGAGGGTCTTCTGCTGCAATGAGTAGAGCATGCTAAATTGGTGTTTTGTCGAGCTCTGATGCTGGGAAAATGACAAAAGCAGACTCTCAAAGCTTTCTGACTATGTGCATTCAGAATTAACAAAACACTGCGCAATTCTGCTTTTTTTGGTGAGTAAAGAATTTTTGGCATAATAACGTTTCATTAAAAAAAATGTTATGGAGTTTCAACAGTGTTTTGATCATGATGTTGAATACGTGAGATAAAATCGTTTAAAAAAGTTATTTTGTCTTCAGACCTCACAGCTAGGTTGATTAGATCGTCTGGATCTTTTCTTCGTTTACGGCATTATACCAAAATTACCTTCCCTACGAGACATTACAGGACGCCGAATGCCGACAAAACGGAAGATTTCAGTCATTTTTTCTTTTCCAGAAGCATTTAACTGAAATCAGTTTTATAGCAAAAAATGAACCATCTGTAAATACGCAATAAAATACGTTTGCTGGCAGATATTTGAAAATGAAAATTATGGGAGCCAATAATTAAAAAGGTCGGCTTATCGACGCTTGGCTATGGAAATTGATAGACACAAAAAGAATTACAAGTCAGGGAAGAAAATGTACGGTTTAAAAAAATAGGACGCAAATTAAACGAAACAAGATATTTTATGTTAATTTGAAGTGCTTGTACACGTCCTTAAACGTTTTTAGTAATATGGGCAACATAATTACATCTGCTTTAGGTTTAGAAGACGTCCGCTTCTTTATTGCGAGTGTAATTAGGTCAGTGGCAACCGTTTACAGTCGAGGGCATATACATGATTAAGCAGTAAGAAATTTTGAACATTACACTGAGAAGGCTGGGGTGCACCGCGAAAATTCACAGCCACTAGCAAGCAAGGTATAATTTTAAATTAGGAAAGTTCTGCAAACAAGCTTTCATTTGAGGAATCGTAACGCATTGGTTGTATCCTATTGAAAATACCCTGTCTGATATTAGAGGTAATAGTACAGGAACAATTTGCTAAACCAGAGCTTCTATATGAATATATAAACACTCAAAGTTAGGGACCTGAGTTGGAATCAATAACCTGACATAATACACAGCTTGACAGAAAGTTCTGCTTAATGCTCACATCCAGCTTCACTTTCATCCACATTGAGACTGACAGTGAGTGTTAATTATCCCAACTGAAACTGCGCATGAGCTCAGTCTACTCAGAAAACAACCACACCGGGCCGATAACTGGTAATGAGCACTTTAGTGACGGATTTCGTCAGTGGAACATGCCAGTTGTATCTATTTGTTTTGCAATAAATCGTTTGGTTTTGCGTTAAATATGTCATTCTGTACGAGGACGCTTTCCAACTTTTGAACCTGTCTGAATTGACCCAATTGACTCTTCCTGTGAGAGCCACTCTGACTGGAGCAATACATTTTCCATAAGGTTCTCAACATTTTGAATTTTTATTATTATTATTTCTAAGTTGGTAGCAAACGGGAGTAGGGATTAAGCTAAGCAAACAGCAGATCTTTGGTAGTGACCTGTTCCCTTGATATTAACAAGTCAGGTTTGGCTAGGAATCCACTTGGCACAGTTCAGTTATAATTAGACGTTATCGAAACTGAAAAAAAACCTAGTTTTTGGAAACTTATTTCTTTAAGGTGCCTTCGTAAGTGAGTGCGCCCTTACAAAACTTTCCTGTAGTATTGCTTATAATGCTTTCCGATGTTTTTCGACTCTTCAACTCAGACAATTCTACTAAGAAGTACATTTTCTACTGGGCTCTTAACGTTTTACAGTGTTTTTAACCTCAGGTCAGAAACGTTAGCACTAGATCCTCTGGCGGTGGCCAAAATATACCTACTCAACACTGTTCATAAAACCAAACATTCGTCTAAACTGAATAAAAGCTATTTATTTGGCCGTCGGCTTTCCCGTAGTGTTGAATAAAATCCTGAACCTGTTTCCTTAGTACTAGCAAGTCATGGCTGACAAAGATTCGAACCTGCAGACACCCTCCGGCCAGACAGCACCTGCCATAGTTTAATTTATAATTAGGAGTTGTCAACACTGTAAACAATAGGTTTTTTGGAAAGATTCCATCTTAAGCCCCTTCGCCTCTGGCAGAATATTGCAAACTGAAACTCTTTGAACAATGTTTATGTTTTGCAGATCATTTCAACAGTAACACACTGAGGCACAGAGTTAATAAAGACGCGACTAGAAAGTGTCTGTTTGGAATCAATTGGGTGAAATCGAATCAAGAGATTAAAGCAAAACAAAAGAAAGACAAAAGAATTCATTTATAAAGGATTTCAATCACACTACCAAGCAGCCGTTGTATTGTGGAAGAAACTGGTATAATTAAGCGCCAAGTGTGGTGGAAAGTACGAAAATAGACAAAACATTTACTAAACGTTATGGCGTCGTTGTACCAGGTCTCCAACTTATCAAGAAATATAAATGCGATGAACAATTCCAACTTAACGGATCAAACAGGCGACGAGAAGACACCAATGGAACTCTTAACAGTGATTCAAATTATATGCTACTCCGCCATCATCGTCGCAGGAACGATCGGTAACCTGATGTTGATAATTGCGTTGGCTCTCCAGCGACATCGCAAAACAAGCCAGTATTTTATTCTGAATCTCGCCACAGTCGACCTCCTGACTTGCGTGCTTAGCATACCATTTGATATCAGTCTTCTCCTTGTTGGAGGCTGGCCGTTTGGATCTGTTCTGTGTAGGCTTGTTTACCCTTTGCAAACGCTGTTCATGGCCGTTTCGGTGTCAACGCTGTTGTGCATGGCGCTGGAAAGACATCGGGTAATTATCCATCCTCTGAAGCCCAAAATAACAGGGAGAGTGATAAAACTGGTTATAACACTTATCTGGGTCATAGCGGCTGGCCTGGTATCTCCGTATGCAGCCGCATTGAAAATGAAAGAAGGTGATTGCGTGGAGAATTGGCCTAATAACGACTTAGCATATCCCAAAGCGTTCACTTTATGCGTGTTTGTTATACTGTACATTAGCCCACTCTGCGTCATATCAATAGCCTATACCCGCATTGGACTTCGACTTCGTACCCAAAGTCAAAAAGCCAAAGTGTTTGTTGGAGCTAAGAGTATCAAAAGATCTACGAAATTCCGTGCGCGACAAAATATTCGGATTGTGAAAGTCTTTGTAATTGCTGTTGTCGCCTTTGCTCTTTGCCTTCTTCCTTTCCAAGTTATGTGGATGTGGAGTGATTTCGGAAATGGACAGAAATGGGAACATTTTTACACGGTTCTTACATTTGCTAACGTAATGGTGTACGCCAATAGCGCTATAAATCCCTACATATTTGGCGCTATTGGGCGCAAGTACAATTGTTGTGAATGCTTTTATTCGCAGAGAAAAAAAGCACGGAGTTCCACACGCGAAAGGCTCTCCTTTTATGGCGTGTTTTCAAAACCAGTTTTCAAACGAAAGACAAGCTTTCATAACAGGATATGTCAATTTTCCCTTGACAAAAATGGTAGAGAAAAAGAAAATCTCTGCCCTAACAACAATTTAGTTATGGTGGAAATAGTATCAACGGTTTAACGCCACCTTTGGAACTGAAAACAGCAACATTTGTCACACGTACAAATGTACTAATATGGGAGTTGAAGCCGACAGTTGCATCAAACCCCCCCCCCCCCCCCCCCTGACCACCCCCAAGAGAAAAATATATTCAGCCTGTTGTGCTATATGACGAGGAGCTTTATGATAGCGTGATTTTGTCGCTTCTCTTTAAATATATAGTTCTATTATTTCCTCGAACATATGCAAATATTTCTTTAGGTTGAAAATGAAATAAATTCAATGAGTAAACTGAATGTAATGGCCTTTAATATAACTCTTTATTACACCCATTTTGAAATCACTGGTGATCCTTGCAATCTGATTGGCTCTCAACAGTGCGATTTATTCCCAAATTGCACCATTTTTTGCTCTAAATCGCATCCTTTCTTTAGCCCATATATATGGAAATGAAGTAACAAAAATAGAATATTAAAATTGACAAACAAACGGTGTAATTTCAAAATAGGTGTAATTGAACTTTGTGTCGCGCAATGTTGGTCTGGAATCATATTCGTGATTTCAAATCAAACTCGCGCTGCGCGATCGTTCGATTTTGAAATCACACGTATGATTTCTGACCAAATTGCACTCCACTCAGTTCAATTACCATTATTTATACAAAGCTAAACAAACAAAGTGGAGAAACAAATCCGACAAAAGTAGAAGAGCAGTAATTTTGATGTTAAACCAGGCGTCCTCCAGTTATCAGTGTATGCAGTTTACCTGACCAATCCGCAACATTTCCGCTTCTATTATAAGTAAAAATCGACGACCAATTTTTCAGCGAAAGTAAAAGATTCAGACTTCTAAGAAAATGTCATAGTCCAGCTCGACTCCACTGATTCAATGTCGATTGCGTCCTCGGTTGTCGCCCGCGATAAAAACGCAAAAAAGGCTCCATTAGTATAGTGGGAGCAAACGGTCAATAAATTTCTAAAGTGTATAAAGAGGACACCAAGTTTGACCTAACCCTATCGTTTGCTTTCAACATTTTGTCTGGAACCCGCATACCAGGAGGATGCCATGAGTACACTGGTAAATAGCCCAAAACTGCTTAGCACCAAGAATTTCAATTCCGAATGCCGGGATTTCGAAAAAAGAGTTGTATGTCTTGCCTTAGTTTTCATTAAGCGGTTTAGTTCGTCAAGTCGCCAACAAGTTTGTCTTCCTGCCAGAGAAAAATTTAATAGCTCTTTTCTTCACAGATACGTGGATTGACTATAGTGATTAGTGTCTGTTAGGTTTTGATATCAAAGATGGCTTCACCATAGCTAGTACCTATTCCGATCCTTTGAATCTAAAGAGCTTAGCACCTGACCGTTAGCTATGGGAAAAAGCAGCATTTTACCGACATTTTAATAAAATTATCATCTAACCGTTTCTTTGTCCTGTGCGTTTGATTTTCACCTCCTGTTTCTCTCCTCAACCTCGATCGGCCATTTTGACCATTTCAGTACTTAGTCCCAGTTCTACACTACCCACTAAAACCTCTCCTACTGAAACTCCTTAAAAAGACCGACAAACCAATCTCGTACCCACAGTCCTCAGGCTCTTTGGTCAACGGTTGATCGCCAGGGGAGACTCTGGGGGATTGGAATTTTATTACCGCAGGATTTCTGCGGTAAAACAATGCAAGCCATTACTTGACGGACAATAAAAAAAATATTTTTTTTTTCTAATTCCTAATTTCCAATTCTTGATGTTGACACAACGCAATAGGTTTACAAGATAGCACAACAAGAGGTCAACCTCAAGTGTTAAAGTACAAAAAGGAATTGGAGACACAATAATTAGTGATAAAAATTGGGAACATATTAATTAGCATATATCAAGTACCTACCCTCTCCTGGTGACCAACCGCTGGCCAAAGAGCCTGAGGACTCTGGGTACGAGATTGTTAACAAACGCTTCAGAGCGATAAACGTTGTGCGCATGTTTTCTGTGCATATCGGTGTACGGGCTCAAGTGTCCGTAAATGAGATGGAAACGCTGTCGCATCTCTTCTTTTGTGGTAAAAAAATATTTTTTATCATCTACGTTTTGTCCAGTTTCATTGAATACGCTTTAAAGTCGGACCGGGCATTTTTCCAACAGCGTGTGAGGACAAGAACAAAAATTGGACTTGTATAAGTCCCAGAGTGCATTCCGTGTAAGTGTTACGCCGAATATACGCCGCGAGTTCGAGGTTCTACGCCAAGCGGCCGCCAACCGCCTAGTAGACTCTACCTCGGTAGAGTAATCCTGGAAATTTTTGGATAATAACAGTTCATTTGAATGGTTGAAGTTTACAAATCCTAGGTAATCTTACGTCGTCGCCTGGTACTACCTCCGTCTTACACAGCTTTACGTCAAAAACGACGATCGTACGCCAGTGACGCCGAGCGTTTTGGAAACCCACGCTGAAGATCTTCGGCGCCAGTACGGCCTTCCTTATTCTTACTAATTTTCGCGCGTACTTAATTTCGCGAAAAATCAGGAGCCGAATTTCGCGAGTATTAATTTTCGCGATTGCAAGAAAATTGGAGAAAAAGTGTACTAAATTTCGCGTTTTTTTTAAGTGCTTTATTTTCTTAAGCCCTGACCTGAAAGCACTTGCCGCAAAAAATAAGGAGTTACTAATAGGACACTGGCAAAGGTCTGGTTCAATCTAACTACAAGGAGCCTCCAAATGGAACTGACTTTGACTGATGAGTGACTGTATATAAAGAGGTTTTGGCCGAAGCTAAAGTTAACAGTGAAACGGAGGAAGAGTGCAAGTCGAAAACAACAACGGAAAGATGTTTTCAAAGACAGATAGTAACAGTTTTAGTTAAGAACAATTCACAACAAGGCCCGCTCAGAAGATTTAAATTCTTTTTGTTTTGTTATATGATATGGTATTAAATTTCGCGTGTTTAAATCGCGAAAATTGTAAGAATAAGGTACATAAAATGCAGCAGTCTGGCCGATGACTAAAAAAGCGAAGGAAAACTTCTGGTAAGTAAGTAAGTAAGTAAGTAAGTAAGTAAGTATGATCCTTTATTTAAACACGATGAGAATAAAAGCATTACATGCTTGAACACCAATGACATGCCGGCTGCTGTGGCATCAGGCAAGCTCTACCTTTTGGTAAAAATGGTGGCGGTTGAGGGGCTGTTAACTTGGAGAGAAACAGGGGTTAAAGTCAGAAGAAGAGGTGGAAATCGAACACACAGGACAACATATCAGACGGTAAGATGATAATTTCATTCTAATTAATTTTATTTATGCTAGAAACTAACCCTATGTTTCCCATCACTCATAACCCGATCTGGTTTTCCACATGGAAACACTCAGTCTTGACTCTTGATAAATGCACCAATTTTGGCATTACCTTTAATGCCTTCATAAATAAATCTTAGCTATCGTCTAACTATTATTTACAACACCTTTAAACAAACGGTAACCATCGGCTGACATCTTAACCTTGTTTAAAAAAATCGAACTTGAGTCAGTTAACCTCCACCTCTTCATGTTTTTACGGCAACTTACTGATGAGTAAAGATGTTCACTCTTGGTAGTTACTTTAGGTTTCTTTGCTGCAGTTTTGACCCAAGGGGAATTAGCAGTGACACTCTAAGTATTTTTTGCATTTTTGCATCAGCTTACCATAAAATAAGTTTGTATGTGACCTTACTACAGTCAACTCCCTTTATTGCTGACACCCTCGGGACCGCGAGTTAGTGTCCTTAATAGCAAGAGTCTGTAATAGTGGGAATTTATTTCAGTGAAACGTTTGTAATTTATTTTTGCCGGGGATTTAGCTACTGTCCGTATTACCGGGGTGTCCGTAAATAGCGAGGTGCCCGCAAGGCGAGAGTTGACTGTAATTGTTACTGTACATACAGGCTTATTTTATTGTAAGCAACTGACGATGGATGAGGTTTCATCAGAAACATGTTTTGCCGTTTGAAAGTATCGTGTGGTTCCTTCAAAACGTTATGTTGCCTAGTACTGCTATACAACTTTGGTAATGTTTGCATGAAATTTGCCAATAGTTACAAGGAATCAGTCTACAATGGCTGTAGAGCAATGCTGATCAAAGGGAATTGTTATATACCTAGACTTTCACTCAACAAAACGAGCACTGTCATTGGTTGATTCTTGGTCACGTGCCCGTGATCAAATAGAAATGTATCCAAGGAAAGGATGAACATTCTATAGCAAAACAATCCCTAAGAATATCTGTTGACCTTCATTATAGCGGTCAAACTAGCTTTTACTCCAGTCTCATGAGGATGAGTGAATACTATAATTTCCCCAACTTTAATTATTACACATTGAATGAAAATAACATCAAACAATATATAGATCTTATTAAAAAGAAATATATCTCTTATTGGCACCAAACCCTTCAACACTCACAAAAACTCAGCTTTTATTACACAATCAAAAAAACTTTTGGCCCCTCTGCTTACCTAGATCTCACGAGGAAAAACGCTTCTAGGAAAGCATTAGTGAAACTAAGAATAAGCAGCAAAAAGCTTTTGATTGAAACAGGAAGATACGACAACATACCCCGTAATGAAAGGGTGTGTAATGTTTGCAACCATAAAACCATTAAAGACGAAATTCATTTTTTATTAGATTGCCCAAGTTACTCTTCATTAAGAGATATGCTCTTTTCTAAAATAGAACCTAGCCTTCCATTTACACGACTATTAGTAAAAGAAACTTTACTATCGCATATAATGAACTCAACAGACTATTTTATAAACACTCAATTAATTTCATTTGTTTCCTCGTGCTTCGAATTGAGAGATAAACTTCTCTCCGGAATGATTACTTCTACTGTATGAAAAGTTTAAAATAAGCAAAGACTTCAGTTACTTTATTTTATTTCATTTTAAGTTTTCTTAAGAATTAGTGAACGAATCAATAATTAGCTATGAATAGCTTTTGCAATACTGTATTTGTTATAGTCATCCAAGTAAAGCTTGTTGTTGTTGTTGTTGCTCGGTATTGTATCCCGACTGGGATACAATTCCGCAGTTGTTGCCCTCTCAGTTGTTTGTTTGTTTGTTTGTTTGTTTGTTTGTTTTGCTGTGATTACTGAAGGGAAAGTCTAAATATATAACAAAGCACTTAATGTATGATCCCTCCGGAAACTGGTTAGTTTCGTTTTCCCTCGAGTCCTGATGTTTCCCTCGACCTCGTCTCGGGAAACATCAAGACTCGAGGGAAAACAAAACTAACGGTTTCCCTCGGGATCATACATTAAGTGTATAATATTTACTTTTTTTATGCTCATATACACTTCTCACACACTTGGGTGTGTGTTTCTGGCAGCATTTAAGCCTTTAGTGCTTTGCGCAATATTTATCGAATTTGAATCTGGATCCCGAGATCTGCAGTTATGGCGTCATTTATAGAACCAGAATTCAATGGTTCGTCAAGAAAGAGACTCTTAACCTTAACGCTTTATACCATGAGGTCCGTCAGTTTTATCAGCACTGTCTGTCAAGATACATTTTACACAGATGCAGCCTTTACACGCTGCGTGTCTTTCTTTTTTAATAATGTCACCTCAAGTTGACTATACGCCTTCAATGCCATTTCTCTACTAACATGAGGCCGCGAGGAACCAACACGAAGCTCATAGACGCAACCCTTCGACTGATCTTCATCCGAGCCTTTCCGACAGCAACTAAAAGACCTGGATGATGTAAGGTTTTTTAAAGAGCCAAAAATGAACGGATTTGAGGCACTGTTCACGTACATCAAAATGTTACTGAAGATCAGCACATCTTGGAAATACTCGCTTTCCCAGCCGCCCCCAAAATCGTGCCAAATCCACGACGCATGCGTCGGAAGCATACAAACCAAGAACGAACCAACCGCCACCACAAACACCTTTGTGATTCTCATTTTCTGTAAAGTGCGTTTCTTCGTGTAGTTAACTCGGGATCTGTGACTGCTTTCCATCATGAAGTCAAGGCGGTGAAGTTCTCGGCGGATTTTCAGTCCCGCGCGGATATACGAGGAAGCGATAACCGTGAGGGGCACTACATAGAACAGCGCAAAGTTGGTTAGAGTGAAGACCTTGACGTACCAATCTTCGGGCCATTTCTCCATGCACTGCTTGCCTTCCAATCGCAGAACCAGTGCGTATGGGATAATCACCAGACAAGGAACGATCCACGATATTAAAATGGCCATCTTCGCTGTTTTTGGGAGGACACGTGGTCGAAGGGGTGTCATGACAACACGGTGTCGCTCCAAGCTCATAGACAACAGGGTAATAACTGAGACAGCCATCAAGACAGTTTGAAGCGGGTAAATTAAGTAGCAAAGGATTGAACCAAACGGAAACCCACCAGAAAGTCGTTCCGCCAAGTCAAACGGGATGCTGATAGCGCATGTTGCGAAATCCGTAATGGCAAGGTTTAGGATCAGATATTCGCCAACTCTACGCGTTTGTCGACGAACCAATGTTACCATGATCAGGCTGTTACCAACAAGGCCAATGATGGTGATCGCTATATAAAGTATCAGTTGGATTATTCCGATAGCTGAGAATCCTTTCGCCTCGTCATTATCCGTGCTGTTTATTGTCGATTTGTAAAATTCAGGCATTTTTAAAGTTCCAACAAGGGCGTCCTTTTTAGCCTTAAAGCAATTCGTTCTGCAAATGATATGAAATGGGTCAGTTTATTTCAGTGGCAGTTGTTTTGTCATTCTAAGGCTACATAAAAATAACCCTTTATTTGGCGAGAAAATGTTCTCAATATTTGTCCCGGACATTATCATTACAAAACTCCAAGTATATTTTAAAGGTAAATAAAAGATAGTTATATTCATTATCCTTCGCTTATTTTTCCCTGAAACCTCCGAGCAATGGATTTTGACTGCTTAGCGTTTCCAGTACCGCTGCTCAAGTAAAAGCGTTTCACGCTGCTGAAAGCCTTTTAAAGATTTCAATATGATAGTGTCCCATTTAATAGATTGTCGAGACTGTCCTTAAGGCTTATTTTCTTTCCTGCTGTTTTACCTCAGGTAAGAGAGTTTTATTTGGGTCTATATAGTTCAAATACCATCAGATAAGATTGAATCTCATTCTGAAAATTAGTATGAGCTGAGACATAAGAAACGATTCGAAAACGTGTTTAATACAAATTACTCAGTTATCGGTGAAAAAGAGAATTTTTTAGCCTGATAAAGATCAAAAATGAGTTGTAGGATCTCATATAGTTTTTCACTGCTTATCAGTTCATCGATACAGAAAGATTTTCGATATTTAAAATCAACCAGAAACTTGATTATGGCTGGCATTTTAGCTGAGTGGAATAAGTTACAGATAAGAATCTGCTCCTTGTCGGTTTAACCCTTGGGCCATGTATCCTCAATTGAAAGGAAAGTGTATCACAGTTGTCTATATGAATAATGAAACGATTTACTGCGTTTTCTGTAAATGGGGTTTGTATCACCGTCTAGAGTGGTTTTAATTAAAAATCAAAACCAAAATAACGATTTCTCTATCTATACACAACCGACGCAAACAACTGACCGGCAATTAATAACAATCAGAATTCGAAGGAAATACACGAAACAGGCTCCAAACGCGGGAAAATACTCAGTTTTGAGAAAGTCACGATTGGTTTTGGTTTTGCTGTTTTGCTTCTTGGTTGAGAAAATGGTGTGAATTTTGCCAACTAATCACAGAGTTAGTAAAGCAAAATAAAAGCAAACGTGAATGACTTTCGACACTCAACTGGAAGCCGCTCCATATAAGTCGGGCTTAGTGTACCTGACAGGCCCCCACCTGATGAGGAGGCGTTATTGAACATTTGAATCAAAAGATCTACTATAGACCGGTAATAGGCAACGCCGGGCAAATTGAAATCGAGAATTATGAAGTTTACATACCTATGACAAAGGTATATAGAGATTACCAAAATTCAAAGTCCGATATTATGATACTTCCGTTTGCAACGATATTACGAACCGTAGTGCTCCACACTGCAATTGTACACTATTAGAAAGTTTCCGCCGGAGCACGTCCTCGTGGTTTCATTCATTTTCATTTTCATACTTTACCAATCCTCAACATTCTATGGGTGCTAGCTCTTCGTTCACAAGCAGCTGGAACGTTGTTTTGTGGACAAAGGGTTTCCCACAGATGCGAAACTAAATTTTAATGGTAAGGGATTCCAGATGATAATAACAACTTCATGACTAGAATGCAATCCTCAGTGTGAATAACTGATCTTCTTAGTAGCATCTTTCTTTACTTCCAAATACTAATTTTAATGAACTTTTAAGATGTTGTAAAATTAGCAGCCATCATGTAACAGTGTCCTTAGGAACAATTTTACCGTAACATGTTGAATTAACGTTTTCTATATTTAATGCAACCATGCCGATATCTTCCTTAAAATTCTTATAATCTTCCCAATGAAAAGACTCTGCACCTTAAGGCATAACTAGTGTGGCTTATTCTTGGTCCCGATTGTTTCCCCTTGAGGAAGATCTATACTGCATTATCCCATATGGAGCATTACTCATGCAAATGAATCAGACAAAATCAATGGTGTAATAGCTCTCAAGTCAACCATATTGAAAAGCAAATTGGAACAGTAGGCCCTAAGGTGCTCTATACTAGATATCCCCAAATATATAGGAATGATGGAGGGGGGGATTTAAAACTTCGCCGGCTCATTTTCTACAATCAAAATTTGCCCCAGCCCCAAAGATCCTTAATCTGGCACTTATTTATTCCTAATACCAGTAATAATGAAAGATTAGGGAGTGCGTTCGATGATCTCGATTCCAGGCTCTGTCTTTTGTGATGCAATCTGCCCCTGCAAAAAAATCTGCGGGGGAGGCCAGATACGCGTCCCAAGATCCATCCATTCATTCCGGCAATCAAGGTTGTCCCATACAATCTCGACGACTCCAATCCGTGTTAGGAGTGCGTTCGACGTATACTAATAAAATAAATACCTTAACTACTGGGCTATTCTAATCTGCTATTGCTATTGGATCTAAACACCTTGTTACCATACAGGCCTCATTAGCATTACCCTAGAACTCTAGCGCGGGAATTTAGTTTGAAAATTTGAAGTCATGTTTCCGAAACAACAGTTCTGTTCATTTTTGTGTTGAAGTGTCAACGAGATGCGCCTCGCGAAGTCATAGTCGATAATTCCAGTTTACTGCAGTCCGCAAGGTACATCCTCTCAGAAGTTTCCTCTGAATGCGTCATAGAAGTGTAAGTGTTCTGTATTTCCGTTCGGTTTTGCCTGTTTGTTCACCTTAGTTTGTACATTTTGTACGTTAAAGTTTATTTGTATGTTTCAGTTTAAATTTTCTTCGCCTCGTCATCTCAACTTTGTTGAGCAACGTTAAGCCCCCGTGGGGGGGGGGGGGGGACTCCCATATGGAACAGACGGGGATGCTCGTCGGAAATTTTGAATTTAACCCCTAAAGGAGACCATCTGGGCGTGGCTCAAGCTTTTTGTGACCCCTAAAGAAGACCAAACTGGGCGTGGCAAACAGGTTAAAAAGAAAATTTGACTTCTGTTTCTCTTCCCGTGATTCTGTGTTTCTTCACAGAACCCTAAACGAGACCTTGGCGGCTTAAAATATTGGCGCTTTGCCTGGAACACCCTAAACGAGACCAAAATCCAAAATTTACACCCCTAAGCGAGACGACGAGCATCCCCGTCTGTTTCATATGGGAGTTCCCCCCCCTCCCCCCCGGGGTTAAGCCCTCCCGGGCAGCATGTTGTGTGACATTACATGTAAAAGTGAAAAGAGTTTGGAATAAATTGCGTGTTTTGGAAGTGTTCGCCTCTAGCGGCTACAATTGCAACAGACCACCCATTGGACAAGAATAATTTTCAAAAGACGTTTTGTATAACGGGTATAATAGAGGTGAAATTATGAACATTGTAATTTTCTGTAAATTTTAAGATGTTAAAGATCTCGAGTGGGTTTATTTGTTTGTTGGATTTTAATGTTGTATTTTCGTCGCGAATAAACTTAATACGATTCAGACTGCCGGCTCTAATCTATCTATGAATATAAACCGTAACAGTGCTAGCTTGGGCACAATTCACTAACAGCCAGAGGCAAGTTGAGAAACGCTACTGACAGTTCTAAACAGTACAATTAAACTCGCTGAACAATTATTCGCCAGTATCAGATGCATCACGATTGAAGACTGGCAAAAAGTCATAAAAGCTTTGAAAACGCCTAAGAATTGTTTATTTTCTATAGTAGGGACATTATGAATGACTTGATTCCTTCCGGACGATCTATGTCGTCTAGCAACTCAAGTTTAATTTTAGCACGCTACAAAAAAAAAAACAGCAAATGCGGCGTTAACTTCGTCAATCCAAAGAACTTTCCCCGCGTCCTAGCCCAAATGTTTTGGTTTGGCCCTTAAAACAGCACTCAGCTAACACTTTATTATTGCACGTAAATTTTAGCTCAACGGATGCCAATCCGAAAGGATATTTTGTGATACGCGCTTTCATAACCTTCTCAGTTACGGATAATTAAAGCCGAAGCTGCGAAAAAAAAAAGGTGTATACCGGTGTGAATGCTCCCTTGCATAAACACTGTGATATAAAAAACAGCAGCTTTTAACATAAGTAAATGAAATGATATATAGTACAGTGAGCTTGGTAAACTCAGTGGAGCGGTAATCGGTACCGCACATAAATCACAAACAGATCCAAGTATCGAGAAGCAAGCTCGCTAACAAACGTTACTCTATGAAATAAGGATCACTGGAATAATTCAAAACAAAGATGATCGCTCAAACTACTTACAGCTAGCAGGCCCTTGTGTTTCGATACCCTGCTCCTTATTTCACCAACAAATCACTTCGTCTGTTTATGCGCCCAGTTGACTCGGGTTTTGGCAAAACAAGTAAACGATGACCATGCAATGCAGGGCAGCTCTTTGTTTATGGAACAGCACCCCGGGTAATTTATCTGACGAACTGCAAACAAGCGTTCCGCCGTTTCAGACAACATCGTATATTAATGAGCTCCAATCGCATCAAAATAATTACAACTTTTTCGCCTAGGAAATACCATATATTTGAGTATACGTTCCGCATCTTTCGTAATTCTTGATATCTGTTTCCTGTCTCTGACTGTGTATTTGGTAAAGTGCAAAATAACAGACTTTAATGGAATTGATTTAAAACCGCTCGCTTATAAATGATTCAAATCAGTAAAGCCTGACGAAAATATTTATATCATACAATATTCTAAAGTGGTTATAATGACATGACAAAAATTGACTTTCACATATACCTTCTTTCAATAAATTTTGCCACGAGGCAAAAAAATAAAAAGGAATTTTGTCGTCTCGTCACAAATATTCTGCATAACATGAAACTGATTGGTATTTTTGTCTTGTGGCCAAAAACATATTTGCATTTTAACCTTAAGAAGGTTTGCAATGAAATTTGCACTTATAAAGCACCATTTGAATTAAGAACGACAAGCATGCTCCCCCGGAAAAAATTTAAACTTAAGTCTTCTGAAATGGCTAGAAATGCATCAAAAATTGTCAACACTGATGTAGATTTTTAATCGTATCAGCTAAAATATGTTTTCTTTTCTTTTGAAGTAAGAAGTCAATGCTTTAGTCTGGCCCTTACATTTGACCAACACAACAGGCTGCATGATGAGGCAGAAATTTTCTACTTGTTTTCTTGTGAAAGCCAGCAGCTTGTGAAGACCCAGTTTCGTTGTTTATGTTTCCGTAAATCATATATGCTCCTTTGTTCGTTATGACAGCGGGATTGAATGGGCCAGGATGACCGTAGCTGACATTATTCTCCGTTTCAAATATTTACGCGTAACGGCGAGAAGTTGCTTTCATAAATGAATGCCTCTGTGCAAAAACTCCTTCACACTTATTCAGTGATAAAACTTTATCTTCGTGAAACACCGATCCAAGAACGGATGAAAATAGAAACAACAGCTGAAATTCCATTACTTCACGGTTGAAATCTAGTCTTCCGTTCAGCAGCAAAACTAACGACAAACTGTCTGAAATTGTCGGGTTTGTCGGAGCAAACCTGAATATACTTAATAATATGTAAGGTAAGTTGTTTCTGTAAAGTGACGGATATGGTTAATTAAAATAAAATATTTTTTTAAGTATCCAAAAAGTGGGGGGGGGGGGGGGGGAGCCCTTCCCCCTCCGCGGTCCCTGGATTAAAGTTGCACTGTTCTATGTTTTAAAATTTGAATCCCTCTTTTTCCTTTTAGTCTATGAAGCCTTTGAGATATTTACGATGTTAGCCGCTGAGAATAAGATTGTAAAAATAACAGATATATTTTCTAGTTGCTGTCTACAAGTGCGTCGTGATTGAGTTCCTAAAAAGACTTGGCGCTGGGCATAACTTTTGAAGTAAGGAGATTAATCTCCATTAAAATGAATCCACTGAACACAAGTTCACAGGGCGCCCAGCGTTGTCTCAAAATGTTTGCTTTTCATTCTTATCTGTGATCCACATTTAAGGTATCTAACAGTGACACTTTAAAGGGTTTGATCAGTCACTTAAACGTTTTGACATATTTAGCTCCGCAAAATAGAGGCTAAGAACTGAAAGAGGTTGGTAACATTTGCAGGCCTTATCTCGTGTAACCGTTAATTGACAATCTCTTACCTGTATCATTAATCGTAAATTACTTAAAGCGTTCTTATCATCCTTAAACGATTTTCTGTCCATGGATTTTCCTATTTGTCGGGTTTGTCGTCTTATAAATTTGATAAATGAAGTCAAAAAATGACATCGTAAACTGAAAAGCATGAGTATTCCATTTCATAACAATTACCAGACAGCGTATTAATATTTCAAGTAGAAATGGACTTGATTGCTGTGCTGTAAAATTTGTCTCTAGATTCAAAGAGTTTTGCAGGTGTTGCAGCACTATATAGCACATTTGACTTTCTAAAAGGTTTAACGAGTCAACATTTTATCCCGGAGCGTTTTGAATTCACACTTCAACGATGTCGATTAACAGCTAAGTAAAACAAAGCAAGCCAGAGAGATAAAAACTAAATATGCAATTTGCACGGTACAGCGGTCTATCTTATGCACTGAGGATATTCCAAACAGAAGATGGTTCGGTAATTGTTGATCTACACACAGAGGCCTTTCTTTCTCTAGTTTCTCCAGACGTCAGCTGCAGAAACAAACTGTTTTTTCTCAGTTCCGTTGAACTCAAGGAACTAGAAAAAGACATCTTGGAACAGTAGCTAATGAGCAAATTCTACAAAAGCCGAAACAGTCACAACAGCTCTTTGAAGAACGCACAACTGTCCTGATCACAAAGCGAGTGTTTAGCATTCGATCAGACAGAACGAGGAAGGTATTAACGATTCAAATGTCATACAACTGACCGGCGGACACAGAAACTCTTATTTTCCGGTTCTCTGTTTCTTTTTCTTGTGCTTATGCTTGTGCTAATTTCACTCCGGTACACACTAGCGTTTTCTTGTGCTTGTGCCAGTTAGGTTTACGTTTGTCCTTTTCTCACAAGTGAGAACCAGGCTTTAATGCCAAGCTCGGGATTTCCACGGGCTGATAGTTGGCGAGAAACAAAACCTCGTAAGAACTTTCAAAGACGATAGAACCGACAGGGAGCCGTCTTATTGCTCTGGTAAAACTAAGTTACCGAGTTATTCAGCAGAGAAATTCGGTAGGAGTAGTTTATATCTGGCTGGTTGGTCTGTGAGTTTGCATTTTCCCATTTCCGCGCTTACAGACAATTAGATTTCTACTTTCCCTGATAATCAGTCAGCGAGATAGCGACAGAATCGCTCCTGATTAAACCGCCCTTGTGAATTCAAGTCGATGTTGTTGTTGTTGTTGTTGTTGTTTTTGTTGATTTTTCGTTTTGTCTTGTTTTTTGTTTGTTTGTTGTTGTTTTCTTTTGCTTTCAGACGAGCTTTTTCTTGCCTTTTATGAGTGCATCACCCATGCCCCAGGAATAGTTAAAACTGCTGAGCCTAAAATTTTCGACGAACGAACAAATTTATCTCTCAAATCCGCAGACACCGTTTGGGGATGGTAAGATTCTGTCACGAAAATAAGTCACATTTCAAACTTTATACAAGGAATTATTTTGTCGCATCTACCAAAAAACGACACTTATACCAAGCAGTACTAAATAAACCGATGTTGAAGCGACGTTTCTCTCTTGGGAATAACGAAACCATACAAACGCTCACTGAAAGAACCAAAGGAATGCGCTGACATGGCGTCTGTAGTCCCAGTAAGTAAAATCCAACCAAGAGATAAAACTGAACAGTTGGCCGTAAGGCAAATATTGTTAATGGCAATGTGAAATTCTCAAAACAATCTTCTTTCAGCGGAGGGCGTTATCCTTTGATGTACCCATATATACCATCCAGCGAACAAGAGAGGGGTTTGTTTATTCCAGTTTAATTACAAATCTCGGATTAATTAACATCACATGAAGGATGTCAAATCGGGCAGGGTATATCGCTTGATACCCGTGGTCCGCTTATAAACCAAGTCATGTTTTTTGTCGAATGGGAACGCGCTTAAATTGATCGGTGGCTTGTAACATACATTATTCAATGATGAGTCGTTTTCGTTCTGGACTCTATTTCATGTACCTGTACATGTGAGCAAACACACGACTCAATATGCTTCATGATTTGCATGTGCTTTTATTTCCAAGGAAAACTGCAGTCAACACCAACAAATGATTCAGTTCAACTCTTAAGATTAAGTGATAAAATTATAAAAAATAGAAAACTTCTTTTTTTTGAATTGGAAGTTTTTCCATAGGGTGACACGAATGTTTAATCAGCTTACAAAGCTAATCCAGTACAAAAAACATTTGTCAAAGTTCGATTTGCGATACTCACACAAGAATATGATCATTGTTTTTCGCCAATGGCGACAACTTAAATATATTTCAAGCTTAAGAAAAATGGAATTAAATTGCGAATTTGCCATTTTCTTAATCTATCGTCGCGTGTCGTTCGTTTAGAATTAACGCTAAAGGAACATAAAGAATAAACGTAAACATACCTATAAGATATCTCCGTTTACTGGCCTGAGATACGATAATTTAACGGGCGTCTGGGCGGTCAAAATAACATGTGAAAAATACGGCAAAAGTCCACACCTACTTTGAATAATTATATCGCCTTTTAAATTAGTAATCAATACAAATTTCTACCAACCTTGATTTTTTTTTTTCTTAAAGGTTGCCACGGCAACACCGTGAATAGCCTTAAATTGGAGGCAGCTTTGGATTTGTTTTTCAAAGATCACCGACCACGCTCGGTCAATTAACTATGTCAAGTATATAGACAAATTTTCAAGAATCATGCTTTTCAATTCAACAAAAATTCTAATGAACATGTTTTGGGGAGCATACTCGCTACATTTGAAAAGAGCTAGGGGCTGAAGAGGAACTAATTTTTTGCCTTGGAATTCCCTGAGCAGCATGTTACTGAATACTCTCCATTTAAAACACCGACGACCGATTTGTCTTGAAATCAATAATTTATTTTCATCAACTTCTTAAACATCCTATAAAGAGAATTTTTATGTTGCGCAAACTTTCCTTTTTTCCTGTCATTTAGCGTTATACATTTAGCATACTGAATGTTTAATATTCAGATTTTTGTATTTTCCTTTTTAGTTTTATGCACGTCTGATAGCTTTATTATTAAAAGGCAATCTCTCGTCATATACAAATGTCAATTACTCGTTGATTTCTCCTTTGCGTGCGGAATTGACTTACTCGCAAAACAATCTTTTCAACCGGTTTTATTATTACATCATGTACATGTATTTGAAGAAGTTTAATACTTGCCAACCAGTAACATGCATCTCCAACACATCAACTAAGTCGAGGATAATTTTGTCTTACTAAAGCATAAATAATTTATCTTAAAACGCGTTTATTTAAAATCCATCTTGGTGCATAACACTCTATATATAAAATGACGAATTATCGTTAAGTCCAACCAATCATAAGAAATAAAGCAGCAAGTTGCTTCACAAAAAATCCATTTAGTTCGTAATTGCGAACGTTCGTACAGTAAACATACACTTTACGTCCATTTTATGTTTGTTTTGCTGCAAGGTTTTGTCATATTTCAATCAGAAAACAAGCTAATAGGAGTGGTGTAATCGCAGGAGAGGGCACTAGGACGGCCGCGGCTAAATTAATCACGCTGTGTTTTACTAAAATACTCGCTGAGACACAGAGCTAACCACGCTAATGTGCGTCCAAATGACACGCGATTTCATCGTTATCTGCAAAGTAGGGTTTTTCCGAGACGACTAATTCTTGTGATCCGTCTGAAAAGTCATTACTTGATTTCAAAGCTCGGTGAACTTTCGAACTCGAAAATGTTTAATTTGTTATAAACGAAAAGCTTTTGTTATGAAAATGCACTAATTTCCTATACCCACTTAAACTGTCTGCACTCCTAACTGATCTGTATTCATGTTAAGAAACATCCCCTAATACTAGTTTTTCTCACACACGGAAACGAAAAAAAAAATGATTGGTTTACTTCAAATATCCACTTTATTTTAGGTAAAACTTATTACATGCTTTTGCGTGTGGAAGATGTATTTTATTAGATGTTTTGGTGTGTATTTTTACTCGTTGTTTATTGTATTTTGACTCGCCTCGCGCGCTCGTCAAAATACAACACAACCTGTGAACATATACATCGATACTACATACCAAAACATCTTATAAGAGATTTATTATCCAAAGTGACCTTTTATGATCAAGAAAGGGGTATACATTACGAGGTTGAGCTGTATTTTGACGAGTCAAACTACAATGAACGAGCGGTAAAAATATCAAAAATATACTGCGCTACTTCATACCCAAAACATCTAATAAGCGATTTATCGCGTATATGCTAAACTTAACCTTTTGTGCTATGGAACACTCAAAATGAAAACCGCAAGAAAAATTAAAACACGGTTGGCAAAGCAGTACTTTTTAACGTACAAAAATTGCCAGACGTTTTTCGTTTATTTTCTTTTTTTATGCAAATACAACTTACTGTTAAGAATATCGCTTCATAGTCCCAAGGTATTCGAAAAGTACTGAGTATAGTTGGATAATAAGTCCTGTTATATCATTTGGTCCACAATGTCACAAATAGCATTTAAATTGGACGCGCGAGATGTTAGCGAAACTCTACTTCGGCTAAAATCCATCGCGTTATCGATTTTGGGAAACACGTTTCGACTTTGAAGGACCTTATTTATTGGAGATTTGGAGGTTTTGGTCAAAAAAATAGCCTACTCTGATGGTTTCAGTTAGAAGCGCGAACGAATTTTTCACGAAGTGGCTTATAAATGGTTAGTTGTACCCTTAACCATCACCCACTAAAGTATGAAAATAACTGCACCGGTTAGAACCAAATAAATTTATCGCTAAATTTTCAGTTTGGTTATCTCACGATTAAAAGTCAAAACTATATTACCGAAAAAGGACAAAATGATCCAAAAACAAGAGTATGCCTTCTTCACTTTCCAAAATATGATAAAGAATAATTGTTGTCAAGTGTTTTGAGTTCATTTGATCTTACTTCAACGTTTTTTGCATAAACAATAATTTAAAGCTGCTAAGAAGAAAGTATGCGATGTTGATGAAGCTTCCATCTTTGCATTTCAACTTACCTCTAGATATTGACTGGTTCTTTAAGTTTTGTCGTTTTCTATGTTTCTGTGGATTTTGGCGACGAATCGTATTTAAATATATGCAAATTTGTTGCCATTGTGCCCCGGCTTCCTGCCCTCATGCTGTAAATCCGGAGTAGTAATTTAACAAATATTGAAAAACAAACCACTTCCTTTAGATTCACGTGAAGCAAACGTGAAGAATATTTCCAAGAAAATATTACAATATTGAAAATTTTACTCCCTTGTACCATTAAACCCCAAATGAAATTTTGTAAAAAAGAAATGACGTCAATAAAGACCAATCTACGTATTACGAGCAATTAACGAACAAACGAAATCGGAATAATATATTTATTTATTTTTGAATACACCAGCTCAAAAATCTTGAAATCGGCACACTAATTTGATTTAATACAGAAGTTTCTTCATGTTACTTGCGATTCTTGGACAGTGATCGCCAGAAACTTAAATCATGAATGGACGGCATGTTTTGTCAGCATGAAAATAACTGCCAAAGTAGTCTATTTTCGGTTGCCAAGCGTGTTAACTGCGTCATTCGTGACAAAGCTGACTGCACGTGGTTTTTCTCACTAATGGACGCAACAATTCAGGTGCACCCAAAAAAATTTTTTTTTAAGATGAAATAAACTTCGTTTATTTGCATCGAAAGGTACAATAAGGCATAAGGGTTTATTACAGCGGAAGTGAATCATACGAGGTTTTTTTTTGGGGGGGGGGGGGGGGGCGGTTCTGACGGGAGGAGACGATGAATGTTTTAATTTTTGGTTTGGTTATCTTACAAGATCTCGAAGAAGCGATCACCTTCTCGAAAGTCGAAAGCCGAACTGTAAAGTACATAGGGCCATCAGGCAGGTAATTCCTCTGTCTTACTCACTCATGGTGATGTATAGACGTAAATGAAATCAAATGTTTCAGTTCATAAATTAAGAAAGTCGTGGGTTGTATTAAACTAAAATAACTCTTCGTCTCTCATTATTTTCATTTACTCGCGTTCAAAATGACGCGAAATCTTGGATACCGTCTGTTTGTGTAATGCAAAGTGACGTCATGAGAACAGCAAGACGCGAGCGAACACACTCAGCTCCAATGAGCGAGAAAAAATAAAACAATTTTAAATTTAAATGCAGTAAATCGTGTTTCTCAGCTTTCAATACTCGGAAAAAAGGAAATCTGAGTGCGCCGATCAGAAGTCAAACCTGAGACTTCCTGATTACTAGTTCGGATGCTCTACCACTGAGCTACAGGAGACTCGTGGGAGCTAAGGCCATTAAACATATGTTTTTTGAAATGCCGTGATTAAAGCTCTCAAAAGTCAGTTAATTTATCTCTGTTATTTTTAGAAACTCTTGAGTTGATGTTCTGCTCCAAAAGTTAGTTTTAGTCCGCCGCTATCAAACCCTTTTTTTTAGCAAAAAATCTGAACAAGAAGATATAAAACCCGAAAGTTAAATGTGGGGTATATGTTCAATTTGCGAATAATTACCATAGAAAGTCGTATACAAAAGGCGTATGTCATACATATGTCATATTTATGTTTTCCCTTTATCGCTCCATTGCTAGGAAATACAAGCTCATTGTAAGTTCATTGTATGTTTTGTTATCATTTTTAAGGATTTGAATAAATTTTAATTACTCTCACAGTGGCAAATTCTTGCTTCCCGCAACAATGTATTTTCGACTGAATGGAGCATACTGACCCGTTCATGCAGTTCATGGCACAGAAAAGCCAAGCCTTAGCTGAACAGTTCTATTTTTTTTTACATGCTTTCTTAAATTACAATTTTACAGAGTGTCCATTAATGAAGGAAACAATGCAAAATTAAAGCATTTAAAACTGTTCAATGAGGCCAAATAAGGTTTCGTTTGCAATCAAAGGTACATGATGAAATAACAAAACTTACATAAGGCTGATAAGGTCAAATCCTGACAGCAACAAACACAGAACTACACTGACTTTAGTACTGAGATTGTGTCAGATGAGTGCAACTGAGATTCTTCAAAGAGTATGTGTAGTTCCCTCTTTGAAAACCCTCTTTGGCGCATCAGCTAGTTGTATCCAAAACGAGTTTCCACGACAGTCTTATTCTGAAGCTGGTTTTCTTTTGCATGCGCTGTTAAAACAATCCAATTTTCAAGGTTCTCTCGAATAAAATGTTTCATTTTATTAACAGAAAATGGGGACGTGGGATAAATTTCCTTTTTCTTTTCTTTTCATACAGCTACGTGCCTTTAAAATTCACATACTGAGCCTTCCGTGCCGACATGTGTTCCGGGAAAGAAAAGTAGCTTGGGATATCGTCCCCTTTTAACTTCAAACCTGAGTGTTTTAGCACTGTTAAGTCCATCAAGTTCTTCAAAGACACATACACCAAATATACTTAATAGGAAAAGAGGGCACAAAGCACATTATAAGTAAAATAAAGAGATGGAGACCGTAGAAGCTTATTACATAGTAAATAACAGTAAATTGACACCGATGTGAGGGCAGAATGAAAATTGAAGGGAATTGACTCCAGGACATGATTCCGCTCACTCGTAGGATTCTCTAAGAACTGAGCTACTCGAATTTCGTGGCTTTGTTCTCTTTTTTGTTTTGATGAAAAAGGTAGATTTCTCCTTTTCCAGTTGCATACCAATTTATCGTTTCTGTTTTTCAGTTTTGATTAATTCTGAGTCAATTTCGGTGGTTTTCGGTGGTTTAATTACCACCACCACGAGAAAATGTTATGCGAGCTGAAAAAGTCCCAAGCCACCAATGAATGTTCTTATGCAGTGCCTGTATTAAGGCCTCAGTTATTACTGAATTTCATTGTCTGTTCGCGTCTTTTCCTTGATGGAAAACTGAATCACAAGACACCTCTGTCCCTTAACACTAGAAATTAATATTATTCTCATTTTCTGTCACTGTGTTTTTTCTACATTTCTGCGTCACGATAAACTTGGCTAGTCGTAGCCTGACGACAATGGAGGTTTTTTTCTCGGGATGTGGGCGGCTCTGTGCCAAGGCTAGGCTAGCGGCGGTAGGACTGCACGGTTGTTAATTTAGAGAAGAAACTTCAAATATTTAGTAAAGATGATGATTTTAGCGTCAGTAAAACATTACATGAAATAAGCCCAATTGAAAAGAGCAAGAAAAGCTCCACCATAGCCGAATTTATAAAATTTGAGGTGTCGAACGCACTCCTATAATCTTTAATTACTGTTTGTTATAAAACGAAGTCGGCCACTGAAACGACCTGAAAAGGGTCCACCATAGCTGAAATTTCTGTTTGCTTTGACAAAGTCGCACTATGTTGATGTCTCCATCAAAATTGAGTGTGCTTCGTAAGCGCTGAAATAATCTGGAACTTCGGTTGTAAAATAAAACACAGAGATATTAACTTATAATGGAATAGTACTGTTTACGTTTATGACGTAGTCAACATTTTAATTAAAATTGCTCCTTATACTGACCTGTAAAGACGAATTGTCTTATTGTAACCTTACTGGATCAATATCCTCAGCAAAAGGTTCATGTTCTATGTTTTAGCCAGGAACATAACATCTATACAACTTTAATTGTGCAAATCTAATGTATCAAACTTAAAATAAATTTGGCAGATTTGATTTCTAGGAAGATGACAAAGATTTTAATTAAGGTGCGTGATTGAATCATGCCTTCCGCTACTGTCGATCTCTTAGGAATTCTCAAGGTTTGGAAAAGAGAACAAGTTTGTTTTCGAAAAAAAAAATCGTTCTATTTGATCTTATTCTTGTTATTACGTGAGCCAATAAACATTTCCAGAAATGTAGCATTTATCCCCTAATGTACCGATCGTGTACCGTGCTTTGCAACTGATTAAAATTTACTAAAGTTGTTTTAGATGCACACTTATATGTAAATTTATCAGTTCTTTAGAATAGAATTTTACAGTGCGACGCGCCTTACCGAGGCCACTCAACCATTTTTTTTTTTACAAGTTACCCAATCAGGATACGCGAGTTTCATTAACGGTCACGCCTCCTTGCAAAGTCCAACACGCAAGTGACGCAACAACGAATTATTAAAAACATGTCGTTTTGTATTTTATGAACAAGGAGGAAGATATCCTGATTGGCTAACTTGTAAAAACAGTTTGTTGGGCGGCCACGGTAAGGCGCGTCGCACTGTAAAATTAGTCACTTTAACAAGCGCAAAAGGACCACATATGACGAAGTCAACCTAAATTGATGCTGGACGAATTCTTTCAGTGTAAGTTACTCGCTTAATCGAACGAGTGTACTTTAGCCAAGCACGCTTCATTTATACAGCAGCTATACAATTTTAATTAATAACACATACATATAAGAGTAAATAATAATATAACGGAGATTTGAATTTGTAAGCAGACCACAAAGTTTTTTAATTAATCATGTTGTGTAATTGAATCATACCTTCCGGACGCTTGTGTCGCTTGAGAACGCGAATGTGGCGTCCCCAGCTTCAATGAAACCCGAAACATAGCAAAGCATATCTTTGTACTTACAAACTTTTCAGTAACTTCATCGATTTAATAAAACATATTAAAGTTCTAGGCAGAAGTTTGGCCAGACTCCGGTCGTGAATCAAAACCAAAACTTACTCAAACCGTTTTTCTTTTGTCTTTTTTCTTTTTTTTTTTTCTTTTTACCTATTCATTGCGGCTAAGTTTGTTGGCAAGCTGAAGCTGTGTCGACGATTCAGTCCCACTTCGATTTCCGGGCTCCATCGAACTCAATTCACCGGATTTAGTTTAACTGAGTACGATTTCCGAACTCAATCGAACCCAGTCAATCGGATTAAGTTCGATTAGTTCGATTGGTTCAGTAATCGAACTCATAGAAATTTCGTTGTTGGATTGCATTCGGACCCAATCCATGGATTGAGTTCGCTGCCATTACACTTGAGGACCCAGGCTGAGTTTGAAGACATAAGCAGAGTTAACCGAGTAACGATTGGCTATAACTAACATGCCCAATACTGTTTTTTTTTTTTTTTCTTTTAAGGCTAATTTTAAGCTAATGGTAAAGGAAAGTCTAAATCAAACTGAAGGTCAAAAATATTTTGAAGAATCTTTCTTGATTAGTTATTAAACCTGAATCAAACTTCACGTTAACACAAGATTAGCTTAATCGGGCTTTGAACAACTGGGCCGGCCTGTAGACTATGCATCGAGGTGAAGAAATTCAGTGTAAATCATTTTCACTTTAAAGGTGTTTCCACACAGGTTCGAGGGACCATTCCCATGTCTTCTTATCTTGGTCTATCGTCGAAATGGCGATTTTTCGCCAACTCAGGGGATTGTGGCTTCCACTGGCTCTGTGGGCCTCAGATTTCGCTGAATTCTGGATTCCGGATTCCGGATTCTAGAGGTAAACATTTTCTAGATTCCGGTGTCCGGATTAGCTTGCAAGGGACGAAAGAGAAACGAGGAGTGCTGAACACTGTTGGCTTGTTTGACAGTCTCTTATCTCTCTCTTAACTTGGGCTTTAGTATACATGTATGATATTTGCAAGGGTCCAAAAACATCATGTCAGTTTGAAGTTAGATTTCTTAATCATATGACATTTTACTTTCGCTCTGGTTCACTCCAAATTACCAAAATACCACTTGACTTCCAATTCGGAAGTCGAGCATTTGTTGTCATTTAGGAATTAACATTCGGGTTATTATAACATACATTTAATTAAACAGTTGACGTTTTCAGCGACGTAAAACTCACCTTCTTATCTTCTTTCCTTCGACAACAAAATCCACAAAACATTAGGTCAACGTTAGCACTGATACCTCCGTTGATCTTTGTTACTTTGTAATTAAATAATTTCTCCCATTTGCTTCTGGTTAATCTACAAAGATGGTCAAATTTAGTTTCCGGTTTAACTCAGCCAAAGTAAAGTAAAACAAAAGCCACAGAGTGTGATGCCAAACATATTGCTTGCTACGGATTGACCGAGGTCCAGTCAACAAGTAAACAAAAGAACCAAACTAACCCTGATATTTCTACATCAGAACCGAACAGGCTTGGTCAAAAAGGTTTTTATTAGTTTTTTGACCCAAAACACAAACTCATTTGAAAAGATTTATATCGTCTTCTGTCTCTCATTGTACAGAGCTCAGGGCTCGTTAAACACAGGCTAAAGGAGAGTCTAGAGAATAAAAATTCTGCATGAAATTCAGAGGCCAAACGAGAGCATTCACTGATCGTGTGAATTAAAACCGGTGCATTGGAGTTTCGCCACAACGTGTAAGTGTTCGACAACAAACGAGAGAGACAGCCTACAGGTGAACTTTCGTCAGTTCTCGTCCTCCTTGAGTCTACCCGCGACTCCATGACAGTAACATAATTATTTGAAAAAAAAAAAAAAAAAAAAAAAAAATAATAATAATAATAATAAAAACAGACGCAACCCGACCTACAGTGCGACGCCCCTAACCATGGCCACCGAAAAACTTTTTGCACACAAGTTAGCCATAAAATACAAAACGATATGTTTTCAATAATTCGTTGTTGCGTCACTTGCCTGTTAGACTTTGCAAGGAGGCGTGATCGTTAATAAAATTCGCGTATCCTGATTGGCTAACTTATAAAAAAAAAGTTTGTTTGGTGGCCACGGTAAGGCGCGTCGCACCGTATTATATAATCATCCTTAATGACATGCAGCAATCTTCGTGGTAAGCCCCTTGATCATTGTCGAGTTTTCCGCCGGTGAACACGCAATATAACATTGTAAGTGTCCTTTTCCCTTTGAAAACTCCCAAAGCTGGTCGGAGGATGGTAATAACAGAGAAAAAAAGTGATATTTTTTATACATTTAATACATATCAAGTGCGATTACAAATAAATATTTTGTTGCATGTGTCAAAACGAGCAATGAAGAAGATCCTAGCTGGTACATGCATTCCACTGAAATTTACAGTTGATACATACCTCCCTTGCCAACATATCAATTTGATCTATAGGATTCAATGTCCGCGATTTTTTCATTAGTATTCATATACAGTGCTATAATCGAAAATATTTTATTCTAATAAGTTTAAATATTGTCACGTGAAAATAAATAATAAAATAAACAATTTGACCTGTATTCTAAATAATTGTAAACCGTACAGAATGATGCACACGTGTCAACACTCCTGTTTGATAAATTTGAATATGTTAGTGGTGTTCGATTAACCAACCAGGGTTCAGGAAAACCTGCCATCAGTGCAGAGCACAAATCCATGTTCACTGCAGGACTTTCAAAAGTTGGTTATTCTACCCAGAAGATATCTGAGAATTCCTACTGAAATCTCACCAAATGTTCATGGATAATCCCTGAGGTCATCTCTAATCAAAGAATTGTTTGAAACCTCAAAGTACATTATTAAATCTCAGAAGCATTTTATGGATTGATGTAACCTCTATTTGAAACAGGTTTTATTGTAACTACTCTACTTCATGCCAAGCACTACCTAAGACCTTGCTGGGAGAAGGAAAAAAAGGTGATGAAGAAGCAGTGTGTTATTTTTGAATACCTAGGTTTAGTGGGAGGGGGGGGGGGGGGTATTTGGTTTGACCACACCTTTCATTCTTAGATCTATTTAACAAGTCATTCAAAATTTTGTTCTTATATAGAGTAATGAAGCTCCTACACTGGCAGTAATCCTGTGGTGAAATCATTAAATATTCCAGTCCCTACCCTTATCATATTGGCTGTACTTTAAACAAGACTATGTTAAATCACAACAGTTTCTAACAGTCAGTTGTTCACCCTACATAAGGCCTTTGATATTTTTGAGTAAATCATGAGGCTGTTAAACTTGTCTTTGTTAGATACAGTGGGATCTTCTAACGTATTTTTTGGGCAGTTTGCTTTCCTCCCTTAAAAAGATTTCCTTTAGGACTGTTTCTTGTGTAGTATGTCTCCTACACTGTACAGGAAGGCCCTATGTACCACAACCACAAAGAGAACTGAGTGAGCATCTCAAGAAAATAGTCAAAGTCTTGAACCATGTTACTAGAGTTCTAGAAGTTAAGCTTGTGAGAAGTAGATAAGTTGTGAAGTGAGTTTGTTTCACCTATCTGGTTTGAGTTCCAGTGCAAATTGATATGTATTGCAATAGAAACAAGGATTGATGGCTTCAATTTCCCTTACTGAACAAAATTAATGATGTGCATATAAAAATAATCCTCATTTTTCCATAAAACTGTAGTACAGGCTGTAATTTGGCTTTCGACTGGTGTTAGCACAATAAGATTAAAATATTTTTTTGCCACAATTTCCCCAGCCTAAATTAAGAATGAGAGACATCCTTTGCAAATGTTGTCATTGTTATACATATTTGTTATAGTTCAGTGATATTTTTTTTGAAAAATTGAGGATCGAGGATTGAGACAACTTTTGAGTGAATCAAGTCTTGAATCTTGACTTGTTCCTTGATACTCAATTCTCCACAATCATGAGTCTAGACTTTGACCTTACTTTTTACTGACCAGTACTGCAAATATCACCGAAAAATTAATAAGTCATTTTAAGGACAGTGCCCTCTAACACCGAAGTATTTTTGCTCGGTTAATGACTTTGCAGGAAAAGCAAATCTTAACAAGGTCTAGTGGACCCCAAGAAGAAAATTGGGGGTAACCACGCATTTTTTGGAGATAGTTCTTAAAGCAACAATAATTATAAAAAGCATGAAAATACAAAACAATGCATGGAATTTTTTCCCAAATTGAAGCTTAATTATCTCTGAAAAATGCATGGTTACTCCTAATTTTCTTTTCAGATACCAATAACCCTGTCAAGATCTGCTTTTCCTATGTAGTTATAAACCACGTAAAAATATCTTTGTTTGAGCAGGCACCGCCGTTAAGAAACCCAACTTTCTCGGACCATCGCGAGATACACAGTACGTATGCACAGTAGCAAAAGTAGGCACCATCCTTAAAATAACTTCAACAAAAGTGGTGTCATAAAGCAAGATACAAAGCAAATTCATCAATGATCATCTATGATAAGAAAAATCATGAAAAAAATAAAGATCATCATGACAACTCTAACAAACGCTGTTTGAGCAATACTAGGTCTTAACCTTAGTCGTCCCGGAAATTTGGATCATCCTCCTGAATTTTTGGGATACATCTCCTTTGATGTCCCAATTTTTTTCTGCAATACCCCGGAATTATAGCGTGTTTCCCGGAAAAAATTATAAGTGTCCCGATTCCTTGAAAAATCTCCAGATTCCTGGAACAATTTTGGCTTTGTCCCGAAACAGCATTTGTTAGAGTTGTCACCCCCCCCCCCCCCTGCCCCCCGTGAGTATAGTTGAAAATTAAAGAAGACTGCATCAGCCAGAGGAGCTTTCTGCAAACAACAAGCCATTGACACATTTCTTTGTGTGCTGGGCCAGATATTTTTCAAGGCTAAATTCCTTCTCACAGAGCCAGCAATGGAATGGCTTCTCAGTAGTATGTATCTTCATGTGTTCTTTTGCATAAAAAGCCTTCTTGAAATTCTTTCCACAAATGGTGCATGGGAACAGCTGATTAATGTGGACTTTTTCATGAGATTTCAAAGACCTTTCTAGTCTGAAGGTCTTTTCGCACTGTGTGCACTTAAAAGGATCCTCCCTGTGTACTTTTCGTTGATGTGTTTTAAGATCCGATGTTGTTGAAAACAAATGCCCACATTCCATACATTTAAAAGGCCTTTCTTTGGTGTGAATTCTTCGCACATGAACTTTCAAAGCATTGTTTGCCTTAAAAGCCTGGTCACACAAGGTGCACTTGAAAGGCTTCACATCACTATGCACCATTCGCTCATGTGACTTCACTTCCCTTAATGACTTAAAACACTTCTCACACAGAGGGCATTTAAATGGTTTCTCTCCAGAATGGATTGTGGAGTGCACTTTCAGATGAGATGATAATTTGAAAGACTTGTCACACTTTGAGCACTTGAATGGCCGCTCATTTGAGTGCATCATCCTCACATGTGATTTAAGCTGTTGACCTTGTATAAATGACTTCTCACATTGTGAGCACTTGTATGGTTTTTCTCCAGTGTGGGTTCTACTGTGAACCTTACGCTCAAAAATTGTTCGGAAAGCTTTCTCACAGTGAGGGCATTTATATGGTTTTTCACCACTGTGCAGTCTCTCATGGCTCTTAAGATAGGAAGCTGTTCTGAATGTCATTGTACACTGAGCACATTTAAAAGGTTTCTCTCCACTATGGATTCTCAAATGCACCTTTAATTCAGAAGCAGTTAAGAAAGCGATGTTACAAAAGCTGCACTTAAAATGCCTTTCTCCACCATGCCGTCTTCGAGAGTGTTGCTTCACATCATGAGACCGCTTAAAACTCTTGCCGCACTCGGGGCACTTGTGAGGTCGATCACTGCTGTGTATTTTCCTATGAGTTCGAAGGTTAGACAACTGTGTGAAACATTTCCCACACTCATTGCACTTGTAAGGCTTCTTTCCTGAATGGATTCTTTCATGAACCTCCAAATTGGTTGGTGATGTAAAGCCTTTATTACAAAATGTACACTTGAAAGGCCTTTCCATAGTCTCATCATTGCCATCAGAATAATATGATCCATCATCCTGTTCTGAAAATTCTGAATCTGAGTTTGATGAAATGTCAGATGTGCTCTCATCTCTGGCAGAATCACAGTTTTCTGTCTTAACATAAAATTTACTTTCTGATTTCACTTCATTAGGAAGTAACAGTTCTTTAACCAAAGGCTTCTTGTCCATTTCACTGTCAATGTTGCTGTCTGTGGAGAATTTCTGTTGGTTTTTGATCAGGATCAGGCAACTAAAAAAATTGACCTTAAAAGAAATGCAAATGTAAGTGTCAGCTATACATATACACAGCTCTCAATTTGACACAAATCAAGCACCACAATACTCCATGTTGTCTTTTCCCATTCAGGTTATCAAAACTGAGTACATTGAGAGTATCAGTGAAAAGCCAAGGCAACCCTGCAAAACTCCGGGCGTGACAGTGAGTCTGCAGTGGACTATTGTAACATACCAGTAACTTAGACTACAAAACAGTTGTATTTTTTCCATTGGTTCCACACTTTCAACACTATTGTACCACATGAATTACATGTAGCACCTTCGGTAGTTTACTAGCTGGTGACATTTCCATGGTTTCTATCCATGATGTTACAAACTTATGAAATTTCCCCCACCCCCGATTCGATTGAGTTCGATTATGCTCGATTAATGAAACGTTCGATTTGGTTCGAGTAGTAACGTCGGGTATGTTGTACCAGTCTGCTGGTATCTTGTAATACGGCAGCACATGTAAATCCATTCAGTTTAAAAACCATGTTTACTAGTTTCGAAGTTGTTTCCAAACGCAAGTTTACATATTCATGTAGTCAGACTTCAGCAAAACCTTCGCTATCCTGACTGGCACAATATCTATATTTAAACATATTTTTTTTTCAATCTTTTCAATCGTACTGCACTAAAAACTGACCAGTTAACTTGTTTCTTAAGATCTGTTTTAACTTTGGCTTTCGCATCATCTGGTTAACGCAACAACATAACATTTATTCGCACAAGCAATAACTAGATTAACAACAAAATATTCAACTTTTTTGAACACACCAATGAAAGAAAATTCAAGAACTCACCTTTTACCATGCCAGATCCACGAAACAAAAGGACCAAACGATGGCTTCGATAATAGCCGTGAGGGGTCTGGTGCTAGTAGAGACGGGGCGGGGGAGAGGGCTGGGGAAAGGGGGGGGTCGGTGGGTGAATTTTTAACCAGGTTTCAACCAAGGGCTCAAGGAAACCGAACGAGTCTATTTTAGTTTTGTGCTGTTGTTGTTTCACTGGTTTTAGTTTGTACACAAGCGCAGTTTCGTATTAATCAGCGAAAAAATAAATTATCCGGGGGGTTAGGGAAAAGGGTGGTCATACTATACTATAGCGTGAGAGTAAATTTATTTTTATTTTGTGGCCTAAAAATGGACGTAGTTCCACAGAAGGAATTACATACATACCGACAGACAGACAGACAGGATACTAAGAATATTAAAAGCGGTCTATTTGTTTTAATTTTTTTTTTTTTAATTTATATAATATTTATTGAAATTTATCATTTACAGAGCAGTTACTATTTCATTGACAATATTATATATAGGTTAAAATAATAACAATTGATACATTTTGCACAGTTACCCCATTTCTATTTTTGAGCAAATCAAATAATTCAAATAATAATAATAATTCAACTAATTTAACTAAATAAACCAATTAAACCAATTAAACCGAGCAACATCAGATAAAAAAAAAAGAATAGTAGATTAGGCGAATCAGCTTTAAAGACTTTTCACGTAGTTATCAATTTCTTCTCATTTGAATATCCATTTCTTTTCATAAAACTTTTTCTTACTTATTTTTCTTTCAATATTATATTTGATAGCTATCGTGTTCTGAAAACCTTGTATTTTAGGATGTATTTGTGTTCTTCTACAGTCCCACAAAAACAGTTTTCCAATGATAATAAAGTAATTAAGCAGCATATGTGAAGGGCATGGTGTTGAAAGTATTCCGAATAAGACATTTTCCAAAGTCAGGTGAACCACCTGATTTGACAAGCGGTGCCAATACAATTCAAACTCGTTCCAAAACTGCCTAGCATAAGTGCATTGATAAAGTAGGTGATATAGTGTTTCTCGCTCAGTTTCGCAGAAAGTGCATAATTCGTCAACTCTAAAACCAATTTTGCATAATTTCGCGTTTGTGTAGAGTATATTATAGAGAATTTTGTACTGAAAGGCCTTAACGTACGATTCGAGTGCAACAGCGTGAGGCAAAATGAAAGATTCTTTCAATAAATCATCTGATATATTAAAATCGCCTTTCCACTTATGAACAATGTTAGGTGGCCGTGATTTCTTCGCAACAAATAACGAATAGTAATCTTTCGATTTCTTCTTTTTCACATCAAAAATGCTGTTATTTATCTGAAGCGAAGAAGGCGTTAGTGGGTGGATTTGATCACGCGTATTTTTTAAGAAATCAGGTATTGAGTGTCGAAGGCCCGCCCACTGTAGAATGCTAATTTTTCCAATTTTATTTGAAACGTAACCAAAGGAATCGTTGATATTTAAATCAAGTCGGAGATCACGTATGTAAATAAATCCGGATTCATAGAAATTTTTGTAAAAAATGGGCTTTTTATCTATTCTTATTTCTTTATTATTCCAAATAATATTTGTCCAATTTATGTCAGTAACGAAACTGTCGCGAAATTGTGACCACCACAGAAGAAGCTCTCGATAAAACTGGGAAGTGAATGTATAATCCTTAACGTCATAGTTACAATTTAAAAAGAACAGTCCTCCAACTGTTTTCAATTGGTGTTGTAAGTACCGCTTCCATGTCCCATCGTTTGCGTTGAATATTCGTTTAAGCCATGCCAATCTCAAAGCTTTAACCATGCTTTCTAAATCAATCATTTTTAGTCCACCTTCCCCATAATCATTTATTGTTGACACACGCGTTACTTTATCTGTTCCATTCCATAAGAATTTGAATAGCAATTGATTTAATTGTTTCACCAGCTCATTAGGTGTTGGCAGGAGTGAGCATACATAAACAAATTTGGGAATTAGAAAGGATTTTATTATCGTCACTTTACCAAGGATTGAAAGACCTCTGGAAGACCAAATGTTTATCAGTTTTTTAATACTATCCAGTCTTGCGATGAAATTCTTTTCTTTGAGCAGTTTTAGGTCATAAGTGAAGTATACTCCGAGAGCTTTTATTGGTTCCATAAGCCATCTAATTCCAAAAGGTTCTGTTTTATTTTCTTTGGATGCTCCGATCCACATACCCTCAGTTTTTGTGCAATTAATCCTAAGGCTCGAAATGTCCTTGAAAATGTCCAACAATTCAAATAAACTTTTGGCCGAGTTCATATCCGAGAGCACTGCAGTAGTGTCATCCGCGTATTGCAATAGCTTTGTTTGGAGAAACACTGATCGCCAAAAGAGAAATAATATATGTTAATAGGTTAGAAGGGCCGCGACCGTGCACAATCCCCTGTTTTAATGTTCACATTAAAGTCAAATATGTTAATAGGAACGTTTCCCCAACACATTTCAATATCTGTTGTAGTTTGTGCACGTTCAAGACCAAAAAAAGCAAACAAACACGTTTGTCAGGCTTCCTAATCATTTCCTTTTATTAACTATGCCCCAAATACCCAGAGAGCAGAATTGATCATTACAACATACTGATTATGAGGTAAATATCTAGTTTTGTTCGATTCCTGCAAGCTTAGCTAGATAGCTATCGGTACGAGGTTCATCCAGTAAGGAAAAAGACCTTTAGTGACGCGTTTTCATAGCGTTAATTGTTTAATTCTCGTAAATGATTAGAACCAGCACATAAAAAGTGCAGATTTACTCCTGTTAATACTTAAAGGAGTATGAAGCGAACTAGTATGCCTACCACCTTTACTCGACATCACGAGAATGAATTCACACTTGTATCCACTTAAGTACGTTGCCTCGTTTTGATACTGCGCATACGATATTTCTGCGCGGTTTACATCTTTACGAGAAAAGTAGATCTTAGCAAGGGCTATTGGAATCTAAAAAGAAAACTGGGGGTAACGACGCACTTTTTCATAGATAATTAAAATTCAGTTTGGGAGAAAATGACATACATTGTCATCCATTTTAAAGCATTTATTGAATTGTTAAACAATTATCTGTGAAATATGCGTGGTTACCCCGCAGAAATTCTCTTTTTGGATACTAACAGCTCTTGCTAAGATCTCTTTTCTTTTCCCGCATAGTAATGAACTGTGCAAAAATACTTCTGTATCAGGAGGCACCCCAACGTTCTAACCTGTTATAAAACACTGATGACCATCAACGATGGTTTTATTTAATACGTCTATCTCATTCATAATTTGCATTCTAACTGCAACAGGCAGAACAGTTCATTATTTTACACTTCCCTGGTTGTCCTGACTAAAAGTCAAACACAAGTTACATAGCAACAAGGCGTAAGACACATACACGACTGGCATTAGTTAGATAAGATTTTTTCGGTGAAATCTACTATCATTTAATGCAAAGACGTGTAACAGAAACAATTCATTTTAGTGGTGATACCTGCGGACTTGATTTATTAAATGTCATTGTATAATTAATTATCTTTAAATATAATCGGCCGATCGCAACCGTTCTGCTTCTAGCTTACAGTTTGTTTAATCTCGATTTCATAGATCGACAGTTTTAGTCTTAGTCTGAATCCATCAGACATCGATTCATTCATATTTGCGGATTGAAAAATATATACCGCTATAGAGAAAGGGTAAACGCGCATATAATCTCATTTTGCAACAAAATATAAAATCTATTCTTTGCAACATAA
>NW_028145512.1:1077500-1187500 GCF_977016875.1 Pavona decussata | reverse complement strand
CGTCCGCGTCCTCTCCATCCGGTGAGGGTAACTTGAACTCTTTACTATAAACAAATAAAGAAACAAATATAGTCAAAGAAAGAGTGAAAGCCTGATACCCCCGATACGTTTATTGCATTGTGGACATCACACTCGACTTCCCACTGTTCCGCGGCTTATGGAAGCTCTTGAACGTCGGTCACTTCGTATATCGTCAGCATTCACGATTGTAGTAGCCGGGGTGTCACATTTGCGCAAACGTTTTATTGTGCAAACTTTTAAGAACTTTGTAGTTAATACGGCGGTATTTTTTAGGCCTTAGCACTGAAAAAGACAACCAAACATAAGAAATAACCTGTCGTTTTTTAAAAGACAGAAACTCGATTCATGAGGTTTTTACTTACGCGGAGAAAGGCGTCATAATTGCACTTTCCACTATATCCTCCACGCTCTCAGATGGACTGGATCCAAGAGAGTTGTTATACCGGCGGGGTGGTGGTAAGGTGACAGGTGACCGGTTGCCCTCCACTGTAGTGGGCCTAGGTATCGGATACGCAGGAACAGACAGCGGTCTTTTGAGCGGAATAGCACTTGTACCAACTGCGGTATCATCATTGTTTGTTTGCGTTCTGTAAAAAAAATGCAAAGTTATCACGTTGTGGGGCTTGAACACTCAAGCTGAAAACACAACCCATCTTCTTTGGAGGGCGTCTCTGAAACAAATAAGCTGAGTTTAACGTATTCAAAAGATCACGTTCGTAGATTATAATCGGTAAAAGGGTCCATTGGTGCCGTTTTTGTAGTAATTGTTATCGAGGTAAAGTCACACACGGGCCACAAGCGGCACACACAATCGTGGTTTCCGTAGTATATCTGAAGTAACCAGTAGTAATATTATAGCGATATGTCAACGATCAAATGCCCAGTAGCTGAAAATTTAAACGTCAAAGGGAAAAAGCTGTTTTTGCTTTTGTACCGTCAACTGTCCAAGCCTGCCCCCACGGAGACCCTCTTAAAATGAAAGGAATGAAACAGAGAACGGTGACTTATAATATTATTAATAACATTTCAGATAGCTTCCCCATTTATCCAGTATTTTTGCATAAATTGTTGATATTTTGGGGGGTTTTTTCCTTGGTATATCCAAATGGTTTCTTACTTTATCGAGTCATCTTTTAGGTCGACGATAAATATTCCATCCTCTAGAATGTCCACTACATTGTATATTTTTTCCTAGAAAACAAGAAAAAAAAACAACAACGATAAGATACGAGATCGCAAATTTCTGACTCGGCACAAAATTAAACCAGAATAAACTGACGACGTGAAAATATTTAGTACCTGAGCAACATCGACGCGATAAACCCTGTCGGGATACGTGGCTGAAAAGAGAAGAAAGCAAAAAAGTCTTAAATGTTAACCTTTTCACAATTAAGAACGCAGCCTTGAATCGAATGAGTACTTCGGCTAGGTAGTTTAGAAGGGCAAAGAAAGACCTAAAAACGAAAAGTCACATGGGAATTTATGGTTAAAATGGCTGATTTTAGTAATGGTGCAGTCTTTCATGCGAAAATAAAATTAAATGTTCCTTCACGTACATATGAAACTCGTTTAAATGGTTTTTGAGCATGGCACCGCAGAACCTAAATAAAAAAAATTCTGAATTCGGAGAAAGCTTCTTGGGAGGGGCATTCTTCTTCGCGTTGCCTAGCACACACAAAAAAAAATATTCAAAAGATGAAAGTAAAATGAGGAAATATATTTTGAATTCAAGGTCGGCAGTTATCCTAATTGTAGTCGTAAGGTAGGTGTAACAAGGAACTAAGAAGCTGAATTAAAGGAACAGAAACAAATTGAGCCACACGCCGAGCTCATTTGTCACACCAGGGTTGCATTGATAGACTATCCAAAGAAAGTTACACTTACTATCCAAAAAGCACCAGTCATCCGATAAGGGCGCTTTCTAAATTGATAAAAATAAAAGACAGCATATAGTTTGAGATATGAAACCTTTAAGCAAGTTAGTCCATTCATGTCTAACTTTTTCTGGTTTGGAGTGAAATGATGTCACTGAATATGACATTTGAAAGACTTAGTCAATAGCGCTGGTACAAATTTTGTGGACAAGGATATTTTTGCTTGGCGTAATCCGGTAATGCCTGCTAATCTGTCAGCGGAATCACAGTAATCTTCAGTCATCATCCGTAACTGAGTGATGATATCCTCAATGAGGCAACCAACTCGGAAAGCACATGAATCCAGGAATACCAAAGCATGCACTACATATTTTTCGATGAAGGCGCGCGTACACACAACCGTTTTTGTCCTCTTTAGTCTATTTCATCCAAAACAAACCACAAAATCACTGTTATGGTACCTCGTCTTCCTCGTCCTCTCTAAACCGCTCGATCCAAGCCCTCATCTGCTCCAAGTCACAATCGGGTTCTATTGTTGTTGTTGCCAGTAGCCTTGCTGTAAAAATGGGAAACGAATCACTAATTTAATAACGTATAGCTGTAAAATTACAATGCAGCTTGAATGCATACCAACTGACAACAGCTTCGCAAGTCAACAACCACAAACTTCGGTGCTATGAAACTCTGTTGGTCAAACAAGTGACCTCATTTATTCAACTACTCAATACAAAAAATTTAAGCAGGATGCAATTCAGTCACAGAGCAAAAGAGTTTACGATCAAACTTTGAGTTCATACTCACAAGTTTCTCTTAGCTGTGATAAATCGTAACAGTGCTTCTCGTATTCCTTGAATCCCACACTGTAGATCTGTAACTTCACTGGCTCAGGACATGTAACAGGCCTAAAGAAATTTCAAGGCAAAAAAAACAAGTCCCTTTTAATTAGCACACGTACTACCTATTTCATTGCTGACGTGAACTGTCAAAGAGACGTCCCAATCGCGACTGTTAATTTGAAACACGCTCCCGGGGGGAGGGGGGAGATTTTCAAGACCGGCAAAACGAGAGGAAAATTTGTCAGAGCAAGATTACCACGCCGAGGATGTTTAAAAAATTAATGTTTTTGCTTGATACTACTGACAAAAACTTTGCTCCACGCAAGAAATAAGAGCAACTGTAATAATTGTTACCAACGTTTAAGTCAGCTTCCTTACCCTGTAGTGGAGTTTGCCCGTATCGTTCTTCTCTATTGAAAAAAAAAGGCAGTGTTACAATCAGAAGTATTTAATGCTGTAACTACTTCTGTTACAGTAGATTGTCAAAAAGGATTTTGTGTCAGAATCGGATAAGGAGATCACTGTGGACGTAAGACTATTGACGCCACACTCGCCTTCAGCTTTAAGACATATCGTAAGAAAGTATCTGTGTTCAAAAGTCTTTTCAATCATGTTATTGGTAATTGCCTTCTAAACGTAATGATTGTGCTCTAACCAGGCGAGCATTTGGCAAATGTGAATACTACAGTTCACTGACCTTCACTTTTTGTACCATGTTGGCCTGGTTTCGCCGAGAAATCCGTATTCTGGACGGGAACAGTCTGCATGGTTCTGAAACAAAACAAAGCAAAACTTGGAGCAAACACAACAAAACCAGTAATATCACAACTCCTCCAAGTCTCTCCTTCCAATCGGGACAATCACAACAGATTCGAACCTGACCTACCCACTTTTTTACTTCCTTACATGATTAAGAATTGTACACTATGACAAAGCTAAATAATTATTCCCTTTTAGTTTCAAGTACCTCCATCCACTTGCATGGGTAGTGACTTGTTTGTGACAAGAACAGCTTCTTTGCACTGTGCTATCCTTTCACCGTGACCTCCAACACGCGTTGTAGCCTAAAACAGACAAAATCTTACTCGTAAAGATTATTTTTGTTTCCTTTGACCAATTATTAGATATAGACGAAATCCTTCTTACTTGACCACCACTGATCTTACAGAAAATCATAGGTTTAGACAACTCTTGGAAAATACACGAAACATGTATACGCACCGCGGATGAAAGATTACATAAAAGAAAGATTCTGATCTCGCAGTTATTTTACGCAACCAGCCTGTTGCGAAAAAACCTGAAAAATTCAGGCTTGACGGGATTTGAATCCATGACCCCTGCGATGTCGGTGCAGTACGCTACCAACTGACCTTTCAAGCCAACTGGGAGCTGGTCATGTTCTGAGTTCATAATTTATACCCATGAAGAATGAATGAATATGAATATATATGAAACATGTATACGCACTGAGGATGAAAGGTTATATAGAAGAAAGATTCTCGCAGTTATCTACGCAACCAGACTATTGCGAATATTTTTTTTCAGGTTTTTTCTCAACAGTCCGGGCTGAGTTGCTCGAAGCATGGTTAGCGCTAACCATTGGTTAAGAGGTATTAAAACCTATAGGTTGTCATGGTGTTTAACCTAGGTTAGCGCTAACCATGCTTCAAGCAACTGAGCCCTGGTTGCGTAGATAACTGTGAGAATCTTTCTTCTATAACTTATAACTCTTAGAAACTTAATTCCTAAAGATGACTCTACGACCTTCTCCCAGAAACTTTACTTTTAGTTTTTGACTTCTCAATTCTCAGTCACCAAGGATCAACATTCACTTACCAAAGTGCCTGTAGTGAGGCCAATCACCTCCAGATAGCCATCGTCAAGTCTTTGAGACTGAAAATCCTACAAAGACAATTATTAAATATTCAACACGAGACTAAGCGAATCAAACACGGGAAAGAGACGAATTTACCCCTGAGTGGAACAGTTCATGATTACTAGATAAAAATAAAAACTTACACTATCCTTTCCGGGATTACCCCAAGGCGATGTCCCGGCGCTATATCTACAAAACAATGACAGCGATTAGTGGAAGGTGGAAAGAGAGCAGTCCTATTTCTTCAGTTGGCTAAAATTGACAAGGATAATTCACTTTCAGCGAAGAAAGCAAATACTTGTACAGGCTAACTAAACAATAACAAACTTATCTCTCTTTAGCGAGAATCAACTATACTGCACTTAAACGAAAAAGAAAAACTTAAGTCATCTTTTGCGAAACGGTATAGAAAAGAATTAAAAAAACAATTACGTGTACTTACGAGGGAATATTAACAAATAAAAGACACAAAGGTTTGGTTTCTTGAAGTTTTTCAGTGAGATCAACTCCATCACACTACAAGAAAAGAATATTAATACGTTTAGAAATTAAAAATTCAAGTTTTTCATCACTTATTGTAAATTACAGACTAGGGGCCCGTGCACTGAAAAGGTCATTGTTGAGACTCGTTGGTTGCCAAGGAGCAACCGTGTTCTCATTGGTCCATTTAGCGTCCGGGTCTGCATCGCCTGTATCGTAGGGAGGCATGAGAAAAAAGCGCGGGAACTGACAAATCCAATTCAGACCAGTCCCAGTGCCAAGGACTGGTGCCCGAGTACTACCCATTGAGGTACAGTAAAAACCCGCATATAAGAACTTGGTGATATAAGAACCTACAGGCTAAAATTTGGCATTTAAATACCCAAAAATATAAGAACCTGTTCAGCCTGGCAAAGAAAAATGGGTTCTTATACAAAAACAATCACTCCAATTTTGATGGTCAAAATTCCGGGTTTTAATTGTGAGAAACTTCTGACAAAAAGTTATTGCGTATATAAGTTTTCTTTGATTTACATTTGTTTGGATTTTCACTAGAAATATGTTTTCCATAAAGCTACAGTGCAATATAGACGATTTTGAATTAGTAGTACAATATTTCTGCCAATGGTTACACTATGACAACCTCTGAAAAATAAGAACCTATTGAGAACCTAATCAGCCTGAATTGTGAAAAACTACCCTACAATATAAGAACCTGTTCAGCCTGACCTCGAAAATTCTAGGATCTTATCTGCGGGTTTTTACTGTAGTGCTCGTGCCCGGGTACAATGCCGAGATTTATGCTTGGTGCTCATGCCCAAGAACCGGACCCGGGCACCATGTCTGAACGGGGAGTAAGTGATTATTTCACATCGGTGAATAATAAATGGCATAAAAAAAAAAAAAACCTCCAGCTTTCTTTTGTAAATTGTCACCTCCAGCTTTCAAAAAATGCAAAACTAATACCTTTTGTTTAAGGAGGAATAAATTAATTCAAGTAAAATACTTACCTGTAAAGATGTATATTTAAAAAAATAACGAGCTTTTCTTTGCAGGAAAGTAGCACTGCTAGCCTGCAAAAACAAGACATCAAGCTGTTGAGGTTGACATACTGAACTACTGTTTAAGTAGTAAAGAAATCTAAATTAAAATCTTCACCTCATACAAAGTTGTAGCCTAAACAATTTGTGATAACTACCAAGACTCACCTTTCCATAAAATACTAAATTTTTAAATCTACTGTTGAATTTGTCTGGATTAGCCTCTGAAAGGAAAAAAAACAGTGGCAAGTGAAAATTACACGAAACGGTAAGAATTTCAGATGATATAGCGGGTCATTGTCAGAGGCTTTCAAATGTGATTGTGGTGGAAAAGCACAAACAGATGAAATCATTGGCTAGTAAATCTTTTGAGTACAGTGGAAAAAGATCCAATACAGGATATTTCCAGTTTTGACATTTCCGTTATAGATTGAAGCACCACAAAGTGGCACAACTAAAAAGACTTTTAACGTGACCACAAAATGGGACATCAAACGAAACATCTCCATCATTACAGTCATAACTGTATAACATCCTCATCTAATCAGGAAGTTTATTGTACTTCAATGAAAACAGCACACAACATAATAAGTTGGAACACGAACCACATCAAGGGAACACATACCTCTTGATTCATGAAATTCTAAGCAAACTTCAGCATCAAATCCGAGACTGAAATAATTATTCATCACATTCAGCGGAAGCTGCAAGCGAAACATTGAGTCAGTTATCTCCAGTTCATAGAAACATGAAAAGCATTTAAATAACAATTATAAATAGTTACTTAATTATCCTCTCCCCATAAGGCGCTTTTTAGGGGTAATGGAACAAACAGGAAGAAACAAACAACGATCGAGTACGACGACGATACAGCCCATGAACTCTGCCAACACTTTAACAAAAAAACAGTATTTGTCCCTTCTCCCTTATTTGTAACTTTTATAGCATTCAAACTGCATGTAAAAGTAAAGCTGCAAGCAAATAATTTAACGAGTACCTTGTCAACTGCTTCATCGGAGGGGTCAATTTCACCTGCATCATGTGAAGTCACTTCTAGGTTCCATCTGCAAAATACAATATAGTTATACACTATCCACAGTATTTCTACAGACCATTAACTTCTGGTATGTCTTACTGTATATATCATATGTATTCTGGTCATGCACCAACACTTCCAAGTTATGTTTGTCTTGGAACATGTATATAACAGCGCACGGTTTCAAGTTTGGAATACATGTTTCAGATGACCTACATGTACATCGTGTGTGTTGTAATTTGAAGATTATTTCATTTTCTTGCCTGCTGTCGTTCCGTAAACATGTATATACAAATGCACCACATGCAGGTAGTTAGGTAGTTTTGTTTTTTCTGGGATCAGTGGATATTTGAGGATCACATGCATGTAAACACAAAATCTTCACTTACCTGTCTAGCTGTACTACACTTCCCTCGTCAATGTGCATGAGAATTCTAGACAATGGTTCATCTGTGTATCCCTAAAAAATAACGCACGAGAAATAAACTACATCTAAGTGAAATTTTAACCTCCATTTAAGAGACTGAAAGCTAGCTCCTCCCCATTTCACAGTTAAAAAATATTGCACCACTGCTGACAACTAAATTACTACTCACCCCTCCCCAATTGAGAACTCTTGACAAGTCATTGCCTGTTCCCAGTGGAAGTACTGCCACTGGGGGTGGGGGTGTGATTTTTTGCTTGTCAAGTTCAGATAGGACCCAACCAACCTATAAAAACAATCAACAACAAAAAAATTATGCCAGCTCAATCATTTTCAGCGAATGAATCTAGTTTTCTCTAGGTAAAAAAGCTCATTTTTACATCTGCAAATGGTTAGGCCTTCACGTGGCTCGGATGACCACATAGAAATGGCGGTCCTGTCTACAATTTGGGGACGTACAAGAAGCACTGACTGTACTGTGATCACCCTCAGTGCCAGCATGGGGTCAGCTTGGCATGATTCTCTGAAAGGCTTCTGAATGAATGAGCCCGCAGCGCTGTATAACAGCCAGTGGAAGTGTATGGAATTTGCGAAGTGCTAGAAACATGTAGAAATGGTTATAAATCTATAACTTACAGTTCCATCTCCTCCACAGGCCAGTATTCTGAGATTGGGAACCTTTCTGTACAACTCAAGGCTGCAGGAAAAAAATGGAAATTCTATATTTATATATAACTCTACAAAGTATTCTAATGAAATTTTAAAGTCTTGCAAAGCCACACAAATACCTAGGGGTAACCTTATTAAAATCAAAATGCTTCAAATGTCCCAAATGAGCATTTTCATTTACAGAGCTGCTTCTCACAGGGAAAACATTGTTCAATCTTGTATTTGATGTGACACTTGCAACAAGAAACCACATTTTGCAGTCGAAGGCCAGGGTTCAGTCTAAAAGACCCCAGCATTCCAGTCTACAGGATCATAATGTACCAGGTGTGTAGGGTAGAAAAGCCAAATGTTACACTCAAGGACCATGTTACCCACCCCTCTCTGGGGCCTCCTCTGGAAAGATCAAACACTTGTCTGGGATTAAGCAGCCACTGAAACTTGTGCATGATTTTTGCACCCTGTGATAAAAGAAACATAAAACCATGTCACTGACTTTAACGAGAACTTTATGGAACGTTAATCACAAACAACCCATAAAACAACAAATGATAATCTCTTAGGGATTTGATTATCATTATAATTAATTGGTATTACAAACCTGTATTCTCACTGATGATAACTTGATTTTTGCTGTTAGTCATAATCTATTTATAATTTTTTTTTGCTTTCTCTCTTAGGAACAGGAAGTACACATAAGTCTTTTTGTGTTACAGTATATTTGCTAGGCCATCAATCAAAATGACACAGTTACTTGGCAAAAAAAATTCATAAAATTGAAAATTAAAACTTTAAATAGTTTGACCGTAACATTTGCATAACATTAATTGACCAAAAAATACTGATGTAGAAATGTACAGGAGTCTGTAAGGGGAATTATCAAGAATGATTCAAAAGAGTTGCTAAGATAAACTTACCTGATTACCACCACTCTTTGGATTAATAAATACAAGAAGAGGCTTGCGTTGAGCTGATCCAGAGGGTTTGATCTAGAAGTTAAAATAATAAACGATTTACAAACAACTCTAAAATACAGTTTCTCCCTACTGTAACAGATACAGCAGAACTTGTTGCTGGTTGAGGTTTTTTTTAACAATAGCTTATAAATAATTATAATAATAACAACTGTTTATTTCACAATTTTAAAGAAAAGATGAAAGAGGTTACCCTTTTCTAGTTTATCTCCTTCCTTACAATAATAAAAACAAATACAAATAATACATTACACACTTAAATAATGCATGAGTCTGTTCTTAACATTTAATGTTCTGATTTTCCATGCAGTGATTTCTTTTGGTAAGTTATTTCATGTATCAATATTATGCATATAAAAAGGAATGTTAAAAACTATTCAAAGTTAATTCACATATGTGCCATTAGACACAACAACAGAGCAAATACTTACCACAAATGGCTTCTTTTCCTGAAGGGAAAAGAGGAGATAAGGTTTAAGCTCAAACATGTTTCACCCAATCCAATGAAAAAAGAGCAGAGTCTTATTAATATTGCACATCTGTTAAGCACATCTAAGTATGCACAGGGAGTTAAAACATGTTGGACATTTTAATTATTTGGATGTGTAGGCTATTAAATTAGCATGCTGACAAGCCTTTATTTTTTTTATTTTATGACTTTAGTGTTTCAAACTGACTACCAGAACTATGATTTTGATTTTATATTGCTTTAATATCACAAAACACAAAGTTAAAAACATTTTCATAGGCATACAGTTTTATTGGGTGGCACTCATAATTTTTTTCTCCTTTAGTTACAAAAGTGTGCTATATACAACTGATGGCTACGTAGACATGTTTTACTCTGGGTGGGTGGGGAATGCTTCTATCATCCAACATTAAAAAGTAACTCCTGACTAATGTTACTACAGTATAGAACGATCAGATATACAAATAACTTTATGATTGTTTTACAATGAAGGTTAATGGAAAAGTTATGGAAGCTATTAATTAGTAGTTTTTTTCCTTTGATAAATATCATTGTTAAATTCATAGAATTAGTAAACTCAAATTATTGTTATTTTTAAATATAAGTTTAGATCCTTGAGATCTTACATTACAGAAAAGAGCTGTGAAGTCAAGAAACCATTGTATGTCAAGCGCATCATCATCACTGTCATAACTGTTGCCATTCTGTTACAAGAGTTGATTAGCAACAAAATAAACAGGTGGAATTGAATGCAAAAAACTTCAAGTAACAATGTATATGTCAAGCAAGTTTTAAACTTCATGGAATGAGTGTGTTAAAAATTAGCAAAGACTGAATTATCATTATTTACATTAGTTATTAGGTTTTTTAATAACGTCCAGAATTTTGTGGATTACTAGATCTTCACATGTACAGTATATCTGAGAAAAGTGATGAATCCTGATGAAGAGAGAAATGTGGATGATAGAGTATCACTCAGAGTTCCAAAATTTAAATGCCACATTTCAAAATACAACTTACAAGGCTTTTAACAAAAATTATTAAAAGATTAATCCTTAGGTTCCACCTAGGAACAAAGAGGATTAAGAAGAAGAATCCTTACAGTACATTGTCTATGTAATATACTCTTTGCCAGAACCAAAACATTCAAACTCTATACCTAATTTTTGTTGTGTTATTGATGCAGCACATCATGACAATATATTATTTTCTTACATGAACAGTACATTTATAGGAACTTGCCATTAGACTGTGCTGTTTAGGAATGTGGATCACGAGTTTGACGGTATTTCATCAGGGATGTATTCAATACATTTTTTTTTCACACAGATTCCCACCATTAAAATATCATTTTATCAAACATCAGCCACAACAATAACAATACTCATTTTCTCAACAAACCTTTGTGGACTTTCTCTTGATAGATCTCTTCTTAAAGCTGTTCCTCTTTATGGATGCACCTCTTGTCTAAAGAAAATGACAAAATGAACATCATCATCAATCATGAAAATTACAAATTTGAAAGTAAATACAAAAAAGAGAGAAATAAAAAGAAACTTCTTACCTTTTTTGGTGGAAGTTTAACCACCCACGACGGAGGAACAATGAGATTGGCGTGAGCTCCTAAGTCGCACATTTCATCTATTTTATTCATCTTGAAACACTCCACTTTGTTGTGATACTGAAAAGAAATATTAAACTAGTCAAGAATCCACTTTAAAATTATTTTTAATTACTTTTTTAGAGTCATAAATTACAGCCAGTGACAGTCACAAGCTCATCAGCCTAATGCCACCACAGTTAGCTTGCTAGGTTGATAAATGCACAATGTACATTATAATGCATAATGGGGTTCACGAGTCATGCGGTATTGAGATAATACCGCAAAGTTCTGATAGTAGCGACCCTCTTTACTTTCGGAATTAGCAACGTTTGGGGCTCGTTACTTTTGGGGAGTCGTTACTTTCGGGGAACAAAAACCATGAAACAAGCTAGCGCTAGCTCTTTTCTCCAAAATGAAAAATTATATGATTCGTACAGAGCTCAAACAACAGACAGAAAATTTTAAGACCATTTGCACCCTCCATTTCTAGTAGCAGGGACAGTGAAATAAACATTGATGGTCTACCGGACTAACGAATGAATGAATCAGCCGATGTAGAATTGAATTCTTCTCTGACTCAGGGGTGGAAAGATAAACTCAGTACTTTTAGTCCATGACACACCAATGACACACCAATTTTATACTGCAGTATATATAGAGTTTTCAATTTCAATTTGAAGGAACGTTCCTGTTGTTAATTAATACGAAATTCTACCAGTTTAGTTTTCACATTACACCAGCAGTGAACTGATGCCAAGGACGAAGGCTTAAGGCTTCCCGTTGTTGTAAAGTGCCTTATCGTGATCAAGTTGTCCATGCACGAAGATATTAGTATTGTACATTAAAAATTTAACTGGAAAACAATAAAGGCATTCGGTATTTGTATAAAGTAATTGAAAAACAACTTGCATGGTCTCGCTACTTTTTGGGGGACTCGCTACATTCGGGGGGTTCGTTACTTTCAGGGACTCGCTATTTTCGGGATTTATTAGTAGCCACAAAATTTTGACATTACTTTCGGGGGGTCGTTACTTTCGAAGGGACGTTACTATTGGAACTTTACGGTAAATTGATACAGTAGAGTACTGTAAACCAGAACACTCAAGGGAGACAAAGTGTGAGAGAAATGGGAGTAAATGATTACAAACAGTACCTAAAGGAAATGAAAGTAATTTAGTACACAATTTGTGAGCATCTGCTACTTTGTAATACTAGAAAATGATTTTCCTGGTTCCTTTGTCCTTTGTTGCAAACACTTCAAACATAATTATGTGCCAACCATGGATGCTGTACACATAGTATTTGACAAGTGTTCCTTTAAAAGGATTCCTTTATTACTTCTCAAATTTTAAACAGGGGCAAAACACTTGACATGTTTTCACACATACATGTAGGGAAATAGTATCCTCATATAAGAAAGTTGCCAAATGAATGCAGTACTGCATACTGTAGGTTTTACTGAAACACTGTGATTTAAAAGTCAAGAATCTCAACTTACTGCAGCTTTGCACCAGGAACAACTGATTGCAATGATGTCCTACAAGTTAAAAACGATAATATTTTAATTCTACCATTAATTTTAAAAACAAGAAAGAACTAGCCACAAGACAACTATATACAGTATATTTCTTTTTTGCTTGCAAAACAAACTTAAGGATATAAAGGGAAAGTAGACCTACATGTACCTATTAATTTGGTACATTGCAGTATTATTACAACAACATGGATTAAAAAAACTTTTTGTATTACAATTAATTAAAAATAATAGTAACAGAAACAAACTTGAATTTTTTCTAATTACTCCAAAACAGCATTAATACACAAGGCTGCCATTATGTTTCAAGTCACATGCTACAATGATCTACACACCCATATCATCACAAACTTCCATGGGTGCTGTGTAAATCAAACCAACAAGAGTCGAAATCACAGCGGTATTAAAGTGCAATCAAAAGTACTCAGACACCACTGCAGGTGTTTCAGGTTTTATATAATAATATTAACCCTTAATCTCAGCCCTGGATTGCTGATAATAATAACAATCCAATGACAAATGTCTACCTTGTTCTGAAAGGACAGCATATGCTGAAAAGACTGTAGAAAGAAGAAACATTACATGAGAAAATCATTAATATTTACATTTATAACTAAACTAATTATCAAGAGGGTTTGGCTGGAGTGAAATTAAGCACCTATTTTATGTTTTGATTAATTGCACATCAAATTCCGAGAAAGTACCCCCTAGAAACAAAGCAAATAAATAAATACATAAATATTAAATACTTAAAATTATAGATAACCAGTGAAATAAAAAAAGGCCAAAATATCAAAAAAATCCTGCTCTAAAACATCAGCAATAAAAGGAAGTGTAATGGCAAGAATGCAGTTCAAAGGTTTAGTGAAACCTGTTAATGTGAAGGAATGATAGAATTTCTTGTTATTTTAATGTCAAAATATTAAGCACCAGAATGCAAACTGCAAACACCATAAAAAATTAAGTTATTGGTTCGTCATAAACATTTTAAAAATCCCAAATAGTAGGAGGCAGACCAGTTGACTATTTAGAAGTGTGACTGCTATGAAATACATCAGAGTGGTCAGAGAGAATAACTGGGCCAAAAATTGAACCTAAGACCTCCGGCTCCCTCACCACACAGCCATACTGCTCACTTATGGAGCATAGGTGCTTACTGGAATAGTAGAGATTACTAGTTGTAAATGTGGCAAATAGAAACACTACATCTGTACCAAACATCATAATTTAAACACACGGAAACTTGAACCACCAAGTCCAGAGTATGTGCTGACAAACAGCTTACTACTTTTCACATGCAGATCATAACTTTGTAAGTTTTGAATCCAGCAAATTCTATTTGCTTTCACATGTAAAACCTATCCCTGGCTTCTCGCTGAGAAATATTCTAATATTTTGCAAAATCCAATGGCTTATTTCTGCATGATGGTACAACTGTATGTCTCATAAGTTGTATTGCTTAAAACAATACAAGCTAAGAACCCCTTGGGGCTTGGGTGTTTACTTCAAGTAGGCCTAAATCCTCTGTACTGTGAACAAACCTCACTTATCCAAAGGGATTTTTGGCCTGGTGATAAATTCCTGGCGTTACTCCATTAGAAATCCATTCTTTGAAAGTTCTGTACACAGAAGAACAGGAATTTTCCCTTGATATCTTCTAATTTTCCTACTGACTTTGAAATTCGGTGATATTCCCGAAACCCTAACTTTTTATTTTGGTAGGAAAGCTGAGACAGATCTTTTATTAATGAAATGTACACAGCACCTTTCCACAGTGATGACATTTGCCTTCCTGCTTTCGCCGATGAACCCAGTGATGGCGGACATTACTCTGTAAGAAGGATAGCATAACAATTAACAAACCATCAATAGTAATTTAGATCATCAAAGATTGTCACACACCTAAATAATTAATTGCAATTGCAATTATTTCTGGTATATACCTCCCAGGCAGATACAGGAAATGTCTAATGGTCAATACATGTCCAAATTGCAACTAATAATTATTGATGTCACATTCTTAAAACAAGCTTGTTGAAGGAGGCCTTGCATTAATCAATATTCAAACACTCAACTATCACATCAACTTTCATTTGAATTTTGAATTTGTCATTTACAAGCAGATTATTTCAAGTTTATCAATAATGAAAATAGATATTTGCAAATAAGATATTACTACTCTCTTGAAAGGAACAAATCACTTCATGTTTTGACCCTACTTGTTTTTCAGTTGTTATCTTTAACCCATCCAGTCAAACCTTTTTCACCGTGAATTCTTAAATTCATGCATTCAATTCAGATTCAAAATTAATCATGCACCACTGAAAACTCACAGGATATGAAAACTGAGCCAAAGTAACAGGTTTCCAGTAAGGACTCAAAATTTTTTTAATTTCCACAAACTACCAAAATATGACAAGATGACAAATGGCATTAGGAATAATTACAGACAAAACATAATTTATTGTTAATACAACATGCAATTATCAGATGTGCATGGATAATTTGTTTGTCTATGACAGAAATAACAATACAAGTCAACACAACTTAACATAGCTGACTTAACAAAAAACAGCAATTTTCTGTCACAATAGTCATCATACATGTGTGGAGAGGGGAGGGGTATGGGGGTCCACGTCCTTCTTGGTGGTTTCTGCCTCTTGGAGCCTTTCTATTCTATTGCAATTTTTTTATATTTCTCCTGATTCCTCCCTCCCCCCCTCCCACAGACCTCCCATCCTATTTACTCCCAGGTTCCTGCCCCCAACCCCCCACCACAAACACACACATGACTTGTATGTGGAATTGCTAAAAAAATACCCCATACTGTGTCTGTAGCATAGGTTCTTAAATTTCCACATTTTGCAAGAATATTATTTATTTATATGCAACATTGGACCAACGTTTCATAATACAGCCTACACTGGGGCAAATTCATGTTTAACTGAATAAAAAAATAAACATTTCTGCAATACCTGTCAAAAAGACAGTCATCACCCACAAAAAGATTCCTGAGCAATTTGTGCATAATTTGCTACATATGACTCACCTCATGAGTTCCTTTAGGGTGGATTTCCCGAAATGTTGGTTTACATTTGAAATTAATCTGAAACAGAAATAGCTGGTGAGACAACTCATTCCAGTTTAATCCTAGCTTTAGCTAACAGTAAAAATCAGATTCAAAACAGTTGTATATACTTATAGGTAACTACATATAAACCTGTTTGATTTACAATGTAAAAAAAGCTCAGAAAATTTAATAAAGTTGCAGGTTTTTACATACCCTGTACAGCTGTTCTATACACTTTGCATGTACAATTATTTTACAAGCTGTAAAATGTAAAAACAGAAAATTCAAATTGATCTTCAAGGTGACTCACATCTACATGTACTAGAATTGAGTACTAAAATTTAGTACATGTACAATAATTTATTAGTACATATACAATGTAATTGTACATTAACATAATTATTTACCAAATCAAATTTATTTCATACAAATCCCCTGATTGTCCAGTTCAAAAGAAACAGATTTTTTTCTATTCTGCGATCTGCAGTTATTGTTTGCTACATGTTATGAGATGAACACAAAGAATTTAATCCATTACTTTTTCCAAAACCATACATGAGGGGGCCAGGGGTGAATGGCTTTCAGGGCAGGGAACTTACGCCGTCCAAATGTCCAAGACGGGTAGCTTTTCCATTCGGACAAGGAAAAATATGATCCAATTTGTCCGATTGGGCGACCACGTTGTAGGAAAAAATTAATGAACTTTTTTTTCTTGACTTTGGATATAGAGTGAATCATTCTTTCCATATCTGATAACTTACTGCCATAAAAAAGGAGCTTTTACAGAAAATAAAATATCATTTTGCGTAAGTTGTGTGTTTTGTTACGCGAAGCCTGCCGCCATTAATTTCCATGTGAGTCTAGCTGTACAGCATGATTGCAGGCGCATGACAATGCATGCTTGTTAGGCTACCTTTTTCTGTCGCTTGTGGAGCGTATCGACAATGTCTTCGTATCAATCAAAATTATTGAAATTGAAACACCTGCCAGTATTGACAGTATTTCAAAAAGAAAAGAAACGAAGACGACAAGAAAAAAGGTGAAACGAAGCGTGTCAGAAAATTTCAGCCAGCTTAGCGGAAAGAGTTCAAGTCGCTTTGTTATGAGGAACAAACAGACAATGCATTCCTCGACTTGTCGGACGTATCCAGAACTAGCTGATAAAAGCAGCCCAATGTACATCGGATGTGGAGATGGAGTTCAAGGATTCAGAAGGGAAACACTGACAACCCATTCGAAAAGTCGTCGCCATGTTGTTTGCCAAACCAGACCGCTAAATGACCAGAAACCGGAGGACAGGCCATTGGAAAAAATTTGTCGGATTTTTTGGGCAAGTAGTTTTGTGGTTCGGACAAGTAAAATACACATTGCACTTGTCCGAATGGACAAGCGAATTGAGAAGAAAGTTTCCTGCCCTGGCTTAACGGCACAGCAGATCTGGCCAAAAAAAAATTTGGATTACGGATTCAATGCATAATTTTGTGGGACCTAAAATGCAGTGGATAATACAGATTTTTGCAGGGTTTTTTTTACTGAATTTTGGATTTTGCTGATTATTTGTTTGGATCGAGGACTTCAGCCTTTGTTATTCTTACAATAGGCTTTTTTGTAAGAAGCTTTAATTTACAGATTGTCACGTGTTGCAGTTGCAAACACCTGTAAAACCTGGTAACTTAAGTGCATTGATGGAAGACTCATTGCTATTTAAGACCAATTTGATGACTGCGAACATACTGGTCGGACAAACTGAGACAAACTAACAAACTGTTGATGGTTGCGTGTGCTTGTTTCTAGTACTGATGATTTCTCATCACTGTCCTACACAAGCAAGGGGTTTCACATTTGCGGATTGACCGATTTATCCCCAAATTTTTGCATGTTGCCAGAGTCCTCACTCCTAGGCTACTAAGAAACCGCTCAGCTGTTAGAGGATATCCCACAGGGCTTTTGAGGGGATAATAAAAAAGCTAATTATATAAATCATTCTGATTGGTGAGCACGTACCATAATAATAATTTTAATCTGATACATTGTACGTGTACGATATATTTTTTTCCCTCAGACAGGGTATCGATCAAAAGCAAATAGATAAGGGAGTTAGTTTCTAAAGAAAGTGTTGTACTATGTTGGTGGGGAGTGGAAACAGACATTTGGTTTTATCAACCAAGTTGATTAGATAATTTGGCTGTAAAAGATTAGAGAATTTCTTTACAGCCAAACTTCCTTATCAACTCAGTTGATAAAACCAGCCATACATTCAGATCAATCAAAAGCAGCTGCTTCCACCTACATGTACTGTAAACAGTAAACTACTGACATCTACTGTACCCTTTTTTTTCCTATAAATCTTTAATTGATTGTTTTATTTTGTAAGCTGCTGCTCGATGCCAGTTAGATAGAATTTTAGTCCTACAATAGCATACTCTTTGGTTGATGAACTTTACTGACAGTAGAACACAGTCACGTTCTTCCCCTGTTTGTTGCTTCTAACTTTATAATTTATTTTTAACTTTATTCTAGTTAATATGCTTTACTGGAAGTCAGTTTCTATTTTAATGCATGACACTTTTTTCAAATAAAATGGCTGCAACTAATATTCTGGATCTTTTCTCACTTCCTCTAATATTCATTTAGTCCTCCACACAAGATGCTCTTTTTCTGGTAACTTCTGCATTAATTAAACTGTCAAGAAAAATTAACATCTCAACTCCCTTAAAAGATTTGGAACAAACTGTGGAATGAAATCCCTGTAAGTCTTCGAACACACCAAAAATCCATCTTCAAGGCAGAAATGCACAAAGTATCATTCTACAAAAACCATTACCGGCTGATAATTTCAGGAGAAATAGAACGAAAGTTAAACCGAATAAGTACATTTAGACTAATATTTAGGCAGTAAATGCAAGGAAACGGTGGTTTGTTTCAGTAATATTTCGATATAATTCTATATCATCGTCAGACTAGGTGACAATGCGGTAGCTAAAGTTTAAATACTAAAAGGGTGGTAAATTAGCATCAATAGGCACGTGAGAATGAAATAAGTACAAAACAAGAGATGAGGATGGCTAGGCTGATCCGCTCACTTTTATTAAATCAGTCCATGGTGTTTTCAACTTTTCAGCTGTTCATTTGCTGGATGACCATTTGGTTTGTTTCTTTGTTTCTTTTTAGGATTTTATTTATGCATCTGTGCAAATTACAATAATAATATCACCCTTCTGCATTAAAAATAAATAATCATACTGCAACGTGCAAGTAACTACGGCTAATATAATTATTGTGGCGGGTTGCTAGTCAAGATTTAATCACAAATTAGCGGAACGTGAACGAAAACAGGAATTGGTAGTATTTGTATACATTTAAACAAGTTATGTATGCATGTGACGAGGTTCAAATTTGTTTTTGGGTTTTTTTTTTATTTAATAACAATTTTCAAACCAGTTTAATTATTATTTCCCTTCGTCTCAGATTATGGTAATGAATACAACACAAAGGAAACTAAAAATTAATTAAAAACTGGTTTGAAAAATTTTACACCGAAAAAAAAATTAAACCACAACACACATGTATGCATGAATGAATCGATCAAATAAAGATACGGGTAAAGGTAGTGTTGTAACAAATAATATTTTGCCAACTATTATTTTGTATTAAAATACCTGAACATTTCTTCCTGGGTCCTGATTTCTAAACAAAGAACCAAAAGGTTTTATTTTACACTTATAGTCTAAATACTCAGGTTTCGTCAGAGTTGGAGAAAAGGACAATTGAAAATGACATTAAAATTAATTTACATTGTATGGTTGCATATAAGCTGTTCGTTTTAAACCAATAATTACATTATAGAGACAGAAATTGTGAGGACAATGTCTATACTTGCTATAAGTCTAGGGTATAGTCTATATAAATAGGTACAACGTCTGGCCAAAACTGTAACAATTCAACGTCCCAAATTGGATTCTTAGCTTTAACCAGTGTAATAGGTTACAGACCTTAATCATAATGCTAGATGAGGTGACTTAAACCACTAATTAAATATTTTTCTTGTTGTTTGAGCTACGTCCGCGCACAAGTATAAGTTATGTTAAGCGATAGCAAACAGAAGCTAAAGGCTTGATTTCTGCCACTCTATCAATTGAACCTGGTATTTTGTTGCTGGTAGTTTGAGAACAGCAGGTAGACTTCTCCTAGAAAGGCTGGAAATTGAGCATAAAGTGGCTCAAGAAATGTACATATTAATATCACTGTCGCATACATGTAATTTTAAAAATGGAGGCTTCTTACCAGAGATTCACAATCAGTCAAGTAACAAGAGTTTCCAGATGCATCTGTGTCCATCCACAAGTGTCGCCCATTCATGGCATTCTCCTATAGCAGTCAACAGAAACAAAAAAAAAACTGGCTTGAAGCTATTTCTTTAGCAGGGCTGTCATAAGCAGTTGGCAACCAGCCAGCTCAGTTGGTCTAGGAACACTGGAATGATCAGGAGCAGAAGGTCATGGCTTCAAATCGCCATCATCATCAACACACTACCAACAAAGGTCTTAAAAGAATCCGCATTACTGTTGAAGAAGACTAGGAAAAAGAATAGAGGACGCACCCTGCATTCCATGGTGTTTGTGGTTTTGCCTTGGATTTATAAGTTGTGGGGTTCCATATGGGACCCCAAGTCCTATTCACGACCTACCAATTTACTACAGCAATGAAACAACTACTGTGAAGGTGGAAGCAAGGTCATTACATTGAAGCCAACTCAAAGCAGGCACAACCTTGGTTGACCTGCCAAGACCATGCTTAGCATCTTGATTGGGGATGCAGGTGTAGAGATTATAGAGGAATTAGTCAGCTACATGCAGGATCACATTCTGTGGTGAGTCAAACATTGGGTGCAACTCAAGTCATTGCCATCATAGCTTGGTTGGTGGATGATGATGATGATTTTGAAGAAAGTCCCCCAATGCCTTTCTAGCTTTTTTCCATGTTTCTTTTACTGTATGTTTCATGCATAGTTAAATGTCCTCTCTTGTCAGATATGCAGTGTTGAAACTCTATGCAGTGATCATTTTGTGTTGGTATTTACAAGGTTAATGTACCTGAACTGTGTTAATTGAAAAAAAAATAATAAAGAAATCACGGTTCCTCTTCACTAGCAACAAGAATTAACAGCAGTCATTTACTGTTACATATTACCATTATGTGTTACCCTCTTAAAACAAAGTCTTGGTCTTACCTATGTGCATGCACACAAGACTTTCATTATTTTATGACCTGCTGCCATTTAAAAGCAAAATAACTGAAGCACTAAAAAGTTTTAGTTTTAAGTTACAGCTAACAATAAAAAGACATCACTTACAGTCCACTCACACACACCACTGTGATGTTCTAAAGCTGTGAGCCTAGAAACCTCAGCACTTGACTCAGTGAGCGTCTCTAGGTCATGAACATCATTGTGTGCCTCCTCTGGCACACCACTTCCTCTGGGTTCTGACATTGCCTCTCTGTAAGTTAAAGGTCAGAAATATTAGTCTGAAATGTTAAATACTATTAATATGTATTACACAAAACCACCACAAGTCAATGCATTAAACCTTAATAATATGCACTAATGCCATGGTTAGTTTAACAAGTTTTTTTTGGTGCGCAGCGGGCGGAATTCTGTAAATCATACAATCTGATTAATCCTAAGAGTGGGCTGAATTGATCAGCCTAGGTTGGTTCGTATTGTGAAAAACTACAGGTGCCCTCTGTCATGAGTGCAGCCAGACCTCCCAGCCGTTGAATAACAAATATTTCGGGGGAATGCAGAATTTAAGTATTGAAATCTTTGTTAGGCAGTGAAGTGAAGCAGCACCCATAGTGACTCAAACTAATGTTTTCCAGTTGGATCTCTCACAAGTAACCACCACCACCTCACTCACCCACCAGTGGGAACAGGTTGGTAGGAGAGAAAAAATTAACAAAAGAGAAAAAGATTCAAAAATCCTTCCTTACTTCTCAAAGTAAGGTTTTCCAGTTAAATCTCACATAACTGATCAATCAGCAAATCTATCTCTCACCTCTCCCAGAAAGGAGGGCTTTATGTTATCAATTCTCGTAAGGGTCAGATTTAGGACTTTCTCATGACTGGTTGTAAAATAATACTTATAAGCAATCAACAGACTTGAACTGTTGTTCCAGCAAATGTCCATGGATACCAACCCCATGGAAGGTGTTTTGGGTTGAACACCTACCCCATCCCTCTGGAAATTCAATTTAGCTCCAAACTTTCCCTTTCCTTTAATTTTCTTCACCTTTAAGATCCCTCTCCCATTCAGAATTTCTTGAGACCTTGTGTCAATGTGAGGGGGGGGGGGGGGGGGGTGGGAGGTGGGAGGATCATTTTCAGAAACCTGTAACAGAAACTGTAACATTAAGTGACAACTGTTCATGGCTCAATCACGGCTCATGACTGACATATGGTTTACTTTACATGTATCTTACATGGAATAAATTATGTGATGGAATATTTAAAGCCTGGCCCCAGTTGTTGAAAGGCCGGATAAGTTTATCCGCTGGATAAGGCACTATTCAGGGTCTAAAATATACTTCACGTTAAATGTTGTCCAAGGTTTTCGTACAATCCCAAACTTAACTGTGGTTTAGAGTGTGCAATATTTCGCTTGTACAAGAGGAAATACACTCCCAAACTTAACTGTGGTTTAGAGTGTGCATATTCGCTTGTACAAGAGGAAATACTGAAATCTTTGCACAGATTGAAACTGACGCATAGTGCCTTATCCAGCGGATAAACTTATCCGGCCTTTGAACAACTGGGGCCTGGTGAATAAATGAGAATGATGTGTATTCAGTAACTGACACAGGCATACTCGGGAAAAAATCTGAGTGCTCCAATCAGGAGTCGAACCTAACATCTTCTGATTACTAGAAGGCCATTAAACTAGATTCATTGGACAAACATCCTGCACATTGCCAGGATTGGAATGTCGTGTGCCATATGAGCATCTGAACTAGTAATTGGAAGGTCTTAGGTTCAACTCCTGATAGGAGCACTCAGATTTTTTTCCGAGTATTCACCAGGCTTAAAATATTCCATCACATTAATTTTATTCCATTGCACATATGCCACACATGATATTCCAATCCTAGCAGTATGCAGGATGTTTTCCCAGAGATTGTCTCTTGTAACATGTTACAATAATAATAATAATAATAATAATATTAATAATAATAATAATAATAATAATAATAATAATAACAATTAAAAATTAAAAATAATGAGAATTCTTTATTAACATATTTCAAGCAAATTGCTATTCACAAGTTAAAAGTAGAAAAAATAACCATTAAAAACTATTTACAATTCATTTCGATGAAAAAAGAGACAACTTTCAAGCCGATTTTTTTCCTCATAAAGTTACTATGCTATTCTTATTACAAAAATCAATAATATATACAAAGTTAAAAATCTTTAAAAAAAGGGAATAAAAACCGACATCAAATGGAAGGCTACCAAGAAAAATAAGAAAAACTAGGAAATAAAATTATGTTCGCAATGTTTTTAACGAATGTTTGCCTGTCCTTTCTCGATGCCAAAGTCAATGTCCGTCAATTCTAGATGGATCCTCCTTGTAGCTTGCGAACCTCTTAGATATATAATTCTTGCTGATTATGAGGTGACCCCTGGCCAAGAAGGGCCTGGGACCTACTTTATTACTAAAAACTGCAAATGGTACCCTTACTCAGGGAGAAAGTTATGACATATTTACTGGAAAAAATTACAATCATTATGCTATGCTATGCTATAATAATAACTGCTATAATAATAACTGTTTATTCACAATTTTAAAGGAAAACTGAAAAGGAGATCAAAGAGGTGGGCATGAACTTGGCTTAGCATTGTAAATTTTCCCAGTAAATATGTCATAGCTTTCTCCCTGAGTAAGGGTACCATTTGCAGTTTTTAGTAATAAGGTAGGTCCCAGGCCCTTCTTGGCCAGGGGTCACCTCATAATCTGCAAAAAGTTGACTGTTTGTTCATTTTAGTGGCATATGTCAATTCAAGCACGAATGGGACTTCATGTGCATTTTGTTTGTTAGTTCTAGCATGATACAAACCACAGGCAAATTTGAAAAAAATGGAAAAAAATTTATTTGGCATATGACTGATTCAGAACATAAATTCACTTCAGTTCACAGGGAAGTAATGTCACAAGTACAGCTGTAGGAGAACGGTGACAGCGGCACAAATTTCCATTTCCACATTGTTGTCTTATTGCGCCAAAATTGCATCTTCGCATTACTTTTTTGATCTACATATATCAATGAGACTGCAAGTTTGGAATGAATGAAAAAAAGCCTTTTCCATTTGACAGGAAAGTTTCTGGAATTTTGGATACATGGAAAGTTCGCCAGAATCACAAGGAACAGAGTTTGTGCTGGCATAGGGTAAAGCTAATGCCACACAACAACAAAAATCTAACATATTCCTGATTATTCAACCATAGGAACTCAATACATAGTCATGGCAAACACAACTTGATATTTACATCACTTCCCGCACTTTGTAAGGTCCTACCAAAAGCAACTTGCAAATTTGCTGTCAAGATTCAGTGTTTAGAATATTAATTAAGCAACTTCTATCAAGGCTTGATAAGTATAGCTGTACATATGTATCGGAAGGTTAAATGCTTTCGCCCTACATCGTTGAAATGAAATGAATGAGAACTCATGCAAATCAAACGCAGTGTATTAATTATAAAATCTATGACTATTATTTCAAAAATCTAAAGTTTGATTTGCATTTAGCATTTAAGTTCACTATAATTACAAAGCTATTCATTTACAGCTTCAAAGTAGCTATTGAAAACCCGAAAGCCGATCACATCACTAGCTTTGTTTCCAAACAAAAGTTAAACATCAGAGATTTACCTTGCCTTCACTTTCATACAAATTTAGGCTTAAACTACAAAAGCTTTACACAATAACCCTCAACAGCATAAGTTATCAGCAAAATAGATAGTTTTCCTGATATAGACGATAAAAACTCTTTGGCCTGGGAATGTAATTTTTTTCAACTAAGTCAATACATACGAGAGAAATTGAATTTTCCCGAGCAAGGACACAACAATTACTGTAAAAGTATTACAGAATTCACTAAATTGCCGATCGACGGCTCGCGTAATGTAAAGTCACGATAAATTTTCAATAATTTCTATCCTTTGATTTAAACAGTGTTCTTGCCGTTAATATTATTTCTTGAACTAGTTCTTACGCCTGTGAAAAAATTAACAAGCTTAGGTCGAACATCGGGAAGGAAAAACAAATCAATCTCGAACTCACAAGCGGAACCTGTGACGTTCGACGAAAGCTAAATTTCTCATTATAATTTTTACAACAAAGCACAAATTTTCAAAAATCTAACACCACCACAGCTCGCATTCACACCGCATAATTTAAAGATGCGAAATTAAATATTTATTCACCCGTTAGCAAGTCGTTAAATTTTACATGATTCTAGCAAATTCAAGAAGAAGAAATCGAAATAGGTTAGAGAGCACAGTTCATTCAGAAAGCAAAGAGTGGAGGGCCACACGAAAACATGGAACAATCAGGACAAATGATTTCCTGGAACATTTTAGTTCGATATTCGTGCTTTCCGATCACTTATAACAACGGTAAACGATATTAAAGTGTTAAAACGCACCTATATGATCGAGATTTTGCCGCTCGGCGATGAAGTCGACTGTTTCCTTCGCCTTTCCCACCACCATGATCTTTTGGGCGAGCACTTTCGGAGGCTCCACCATCACGCTCTCCAGCCGAGGCCATTTCAGATGAACTTGTCTCAGAGAGGAGTGGAGATCAGCATGGCGATCTCTTAGCTATTTCACCATTCTAAAACGAAACTGCGGAAAAGCCTAAAGTCAATAAAGGCAAACTAGAGCATATGAATGTTGACAAAGTCAAACTTCAGAGTAAAGCGCGCCTGCAAGGCACTCTGGGTTTTGTGGGGGCGTTTTAATGACACCATAGTGAGCAAAATTATTTCTTTCCAAGCTATTTGAGGTTTTTATTTTGTTCATTAATTTCGTTTAATAGCAAGTTGTGGAATGTTCCGGAGAGACTTTCATTGGGCAGTTTAATGGCCAGGTGAGAAAGTCTAATTAAAGAGCTACACGGAAGAAAAGGCACGCACACGGGCTTGTGAGGAGTGATGTTTTGTTCGATCCATCAAGTCCAGTGGCATAAAAAAAAAGTGTGCCTGATGTTACAATCAGAAATGAAAAAATATTTAGCCGATGTTACCTGAAACCACACATCAAAAGATTCTTTTATGCTATGATATTTACAGTGTAAGTTCCGTCATTTGCAAGTTCTTTTAGCATTTCCCGGATTTACGTTTTAGTGACCAAGTAATAAATTAAGGTAAAAAAAAAAATAAAATAAATAAATAAATAAATAAGGAAAAATGTACGAAATCCTTCGATGACCGCCTAATCATTTGAAAATGTTCAACCTCTCGAATACATCTGACAGTTTTAGAATGATACCGTAAGCCAGTCCGATATCATAGCTGGCTTTTGCAACAGTAATATGAAAATGAAGAAAGAGGAATTAATTAGCGATATTTTCTTTAATGGAGAAAGCAATCAGTTACTTTATTTTGAATCGCCTTTAATACTTGGCGTTGGACACGGGAGTCGGAGATGCACCTGGAACATATACTGCTGTAGACAGGGCTGATCGAGTAGGAGTTAAAGGGTGGTTTCGTTCGCGTTTTCTTGCCGATACGACCTTCAATCCTTTTGAACATGAAAGCTTCTTTTGTAGCATCGGGTTTTACTTTATGTCAGAAAGGCTTACATATCATGAGACGATCGAAGTTTACATTAAAAAAGCGGCATGACTGATTTACTCTGGAATTTTATAAAATTACAACTAAAAGATGGAGGAAACGAACGCCCAGAGTGAGGTTACATGATGCCAGGATAATTAAAGTTCATTTTTTTGCGCAAGGATGAGGAATTCTTTCCTGCAAAGCCGTTGCTATGAAACAGCGATACGGTGGGGTTTTATCTTGTGTGAACGTTTCGCCTTTTCAAGGGGGAGGAAAGTCCCATTGCTATCACACAAAGTCCTTCTTGCAATCTGATAAGGTTATCTTGATACTTTCAAGCTATGGTAGCTAAAACTTACGGATGTCATTTTTGAAATAAGTCCAGTCAATACTGACGACAGGCGATATATACGGGGGACTTTTTATAGACAATACGCAGCCGATTGATATCGACAGCTAGTGTAATGAGCCCCGTGTAGAACAGTACCAAAATGCTCTAAACAACTCACTCTATCTCTTCTTTATTCTCACAACCAGAGATAGTGTTCTCCCGTTGCTCACAATCTATAAAAGGAAAGATTGTAAATTTTATGCTATGATTGTGATTCCAGGTTCAGCATTTTAGCTTAACGATCTTTTCGAATTTTCCGTACGGTAACGTAATTACAACTAATCTCAACTTAAAATGTTTCTATATTTGTTGATACTGAATTCTGAAATGCTTCTAACGGAGCATAAAGATGGGAGTGGGTTAAAGCATCTTAGTGAAATAGCAAAAAATTAGCATTTGAAAGCGACTGGAAATCAAAAAGCTTTGGACAGCTCAGTATAATCAGCATAAAAGATGGACACCAAAACCTTTGTCATTAACCCGATGTGGGCTCGGCAAATACCAGGTTTTATTATTTCCGCAAAATCACAACCTAATGCAGGATTAGATGACAATAAGGACTGAACCTGAAGAAGAAATTGCTAGGTTTCTAGAAGCATACCTTTGCAGCCGTTTAACAAAATGAACGTTATGCAAAGCTCTAATACGCCCACCTACCTCTTCAACGTCGTCTTTCTAGCAGGGAGAAATTTTGAGAACGGGCCAGTTAATGTTAGCTGTTGCTGTTGAGCTTATCAGAAGGGATAGATTATGGAAACTAGATATTAACCAAGTGTAAGATCTGGCCAGCAGCCTCATGCGTGAAGGCGTTCTTTGCCTGAATCGTAAACGTTCCTTCAGTCTGCAGGAACAGCTCGACAGAGCCACAATATGTGACGATCGATCTGCAACACGATTGCTCCAGTAGGGTCTAAAATCACTGAAAACATTTTACGGCTGTATCGCGTGATGAACGCCATAAAAACTTCGCCTTACGTCAATTTACATAAACCGGAATTTTCAGCGCGATTCCGATTTTACTCTTAAAAAATAAAAGGCTAATTAGGCAGCTAAAAGGAGAACTTAGCGAACACCAGTACTGAGCGGTTTACCTGATATATCGGTATAAATATTTTGCACAGGAGTGAAACATTCTATCCTCCTGAGTCCGTGTTGGGGTGAGGTCTTGGATCAAGGTTCGTTTAGGCGTCTATGTCGCACCTCTAATCGTTTCTTCAGCCTCAAAGGATGGGAATGAGTTTAAAGTCCCGGCTGGAGCACTGAAGTTTTATTGCACTCGTCACACGTTGCATTGTGGTTTTGTCGGAGATGACAGGACGCTTAGGATCATGGGCTTGTCTGATGCTCTCGTCTCTGAATAAGCTCACCCCCTATAAACACAACGGCTTTCTCTTTGAATTCCCCCCTCTCCCCTCAGAAACGTATGTAAATAAATATTACAGCTTTACACAACATTCATCTTGTTGACCTTCGCGGCCCATTCTGTTTATCATGTACGTTATATTAATGACATATCAACTGGAGTTACATGGACATTGAAGTGATCTCTGACATGGCAGAGGATACAAATGCCCTCCAATCAGCTGATTTGTTACGTGTCTTGCAGAATAGTCCATAGCCTGAGTAAACAGACCGTCTTTTCGCGGTGACACCACTGGTCTCCCCGCCTGACAGTGGAGGCACCGCGGAACTACGTTTGCCAGGCTAAATAGTCAAAAACATTTCCGATGAATGCGAAATTCTAAGATTAACTCACAAGCGAGACACTCACTTATTCCACATGGTGGATATCTTAACCTGTCTTAAGTGGGTTAGGAATAACAAAGATCTTGAATGTACCGTCTCGTACCGGATCTCTCGTGAAGTGACTACGTCCACGATGTTGTCAACAAAGCGAACAAAGTGCTCGGAGTAATAAAACGCACAATCGGTCCCGCAAATCAGTCAGTTTTTTTTTTTACGTTCTACAAGTCTCTCCTTTGACCAATTCTCGAATACGCCGTCCCAGTGTGGTGCCCTTATTTAGTAAAGGATATTGATATGCCAGAGAAAGTCCAAACGATAACTTCTCTACACTCGCTCGCCTTGGGCCAAAAGAGAGGAGCTAGATGTCGTATGAGGACCGCAGAAAATCGGTTTTCGCGTCAAACAACCTTGTTTTCGACGACTGAATATTTCAAATAGCTTCGAAACGCACCACGTGTAATCGTAATTACAAACTGCAGCTAAAGCCATCGTACTGCAACTGCTATAAATTGCGTTTTTGGTTTAGAATAGTTCGTGGGTGGAATAACTTACCAGAAAACATAATAGAGGCCGTCAAACTCAGTCGGTTCAAATAAGGTCTTAAATCGTTCTCGCATATGTAAAAATACTTTTGGATGCCTTTTACAGAGAACACAACCCTTTCATCTTCCTCAGTTTTTTAAATTATTTTAACGCTTACCTTTAACTTATTTTTGTAGCTTGTACTCCTTTTTAGGGACTTTTTTTTACATAGGGCCCACCTCTTCAACTCCCTTTCAAGGTGTTTTTATTGTATGTTAATTTTCAACGCTTTGAATAAACGTATATACGCATAGACTGTAAAGTTATTGGCATTAAAAGGCAAGTATGAGAATTTGACAAAAAGGACTGAAGGGAGTTATATTTTTAAAGATATTAACATTGAATCAGTTTGGCTTTATCCTTGTCGATAATCGTATGCATGGATTAGAATGTGATTTAAGAAACCAAAGTTAAGAAAGAGAAATAATAAACACAATTCAAGTTATACAGCTACCAAGACGAGAGTGACCACGTCGGGTTCATAGCATAAGCTTCGATCTTTAAATTATAAACTTTAAAATTTTAATTTACACTCAATGTCAATTGCTAATTTTTTCCCATTTTCAGTGGCCCACTCTCATCATTTTCTCATCTCCTTCATAAGCATTCTAATCTCAGTAGCAAATCAAAACATATTTCCCGCTGTAAAACCTAGAAAGGTACCTGAAGAAGGTTACAAAAACGTAACAAAATAGACAACGCGAAATACCTTATTCTTCTCAGGGATTAGTAAAGCGAACGAATCACGCGAACACGCGCAAAACTTGTCTCTCGCGAGGAGACGCGCGCGCGGATGGAAGAAATTTTTGGCTCGTTTGCGTGGTTTGTTCGCTTAACTATGACTATGAAAAATACCCAGGGACTGTTTGTAGCCTATAAGTAAATCACAGCATTTAGTTGTAATCTGGGCTTTTTTCGATTGTGAGCAACAGAGAACAATTACCGCTCCGGCTTTGATGCTGATATAAAAGCTTTTGCAGGAGTGAATTAGCCAAGAAGATTGTAACTTTGCATTTTCAAAAGATCGTATCTCACTAGCTGTCAATTAAATGATGTCTATTGTTCGAAAAGAAATCCCCCGCATATTGTCAAATTTGCTAGAATTATTTTCAAAAATGGCACCTGCAACCTTTACATATTATAATCGAACCTACCACGAACAGGCTAACATTGCGGGGAAGGGGGGGGGATGTGATACTGGGGAGACTTTCGTACCAGTAGGCCTGAGTTCAATCCGTCTGCCTTTTTGCCATCTAAACGACTGTGCAGGATAGAGTTCTCATTCCTCCAAAACACGTGATACCACTATAATATAAACTCGGTATGGCTAGTCGATCATACTAAGTGAACCCATGAATTTCCCACTGAGCGTCAGCCCTGGTAAGCAAATGGGAGATCACACGAGACAAAGAAAAAAAAATCTTCGACCTCGGTGGTAATCGAACCACAACCTCCGGATTTGATCGTCCGTTGCTGTACCGACTGAGCTAAGAGGCCAGACGGGAGTAAGTCGTGGGTGATTTTGGTGGTAATTGTGGCAATGTGAATGTAAAAGGTACAAATGAATGTTGTGCCGCGAGCTCAAGGACGAAGGGTTAAACGTCAGCATTCGAATCTCTTTATGGTGGCCAATTACCTTATCAACTCTGCTGATAAAACCAAACATTGGTTTCTGCTCCCCAGCAGTGTCTAAAGAAACTCACATTCAGTTATCTATTCACAGGGGCCTGGTTTGTTCCTAAGTAAAACTAAAACTAAATTGCTATGAATACTGATTCCGGTATATGTAACTTAACCTAAATAGAAATTTTCAACGCACTTACAGTTCCAAAGAGTGTTTTCTCTGTAGGTTACCAGATCTTGATCTTTGTCGCAGAATTGCCTCCCTCTACCCTTAAAACACTTTCAATTTAAAAAGAAGTAAGGGGGCGTATTAGCGTTTTGCATAAGGGTTCATTTTACTGAACGGCTAGAAAGTTATGCTTCAAACACAAGCGGGGGAGTTTGTCAAAAAACGCCATGGAATTCCATCTTAAAAGCTAGACACGTTGATTCAATTTGGCGCAGTCCGGTCTTCGTTATCTGTTTTAAAAGATTTAGGGTGTGACCTGAGAAAAATATACAATAAATGTTAAACGAAATCCACCCACCTTACAGAGCTACCCACGCGTGCGACAGTAGTTCGGGTAAATGATAGACTTACAGCTTGGGTTTTCATACTGCTTTTAATTAAAAATTTGAAATTTTAATTTTCAATCTCTCAAATGACATTTTTTTTTGCAAGAATTTCTGTAACCAACTCGTCCCATCTTTTTCTTTTCTGTACAAGCATTCTAAAAACCATGAACAAATGGAGATCGCTTGCGGTTGGGTACCTGATTCGCTCTTTATACGAAGGGCTAACGCTCCAAACGTCAGCACTCGAATCTCTTTACAGTGGCCAATTTACCTTTAGTTGCCAATTCTGTTGATAAACCAAACACCATCGTTTCTACTCCCCACCAACACAGTACCACAGTTTCTTAAAAACTAACCCTCTTATCCATAGGTAATCACATTGAATTGTTTGAAACTCAGTCAAAACACCGAATAATAGATAAAGGTGAATTGCAGAAACTGAGGAAACACAATGCTTACATCCAAGTGTACTCTCCCCTTTTACTGACAGTTAGAAAGAGAATAGTTATGTCTGGTTTTGACACTGATAAAAGTGGTTGAAGCGACTCGACTAAGAAGATCATGGCTGAAGCTATGCCGAAATTCTACTGAGCTCATTACACGAGCTGTCGATGTTGTTTATTGTCTAAAAGACCTAAAACCTAAAACTGACATCCCCCGCATACTGTCGAATTTGCTAGAATAATTTCAAAAAAGGGACAGGTGCAATTTTTACTTATCACAGTTCAAAACTAACAAAATAACCTGAAGACGTTTCATGTTAAAACGAAAAATGCGTCTTGGGCTCCAATAGGCGCCCTTCCTTGAACTCCCAAATGAAAATAAAAAAAAGTGTCCCGGGGCGGTAAATTGAATCTTAGCGGTACACAATCAGCACTAAGGTGTGCTGTTTTGATCTGCAAGAACGAAAGACACACTCATGCAATTACTGCGGTTTATTTTGAACTTAGAATAAGATGTAAATATTTTTTGCAAAAGTTCACGATAACACGAACATTTCGGTCTTCTCATACATTTCACTTACCGTCATAGTTCGTGGTGCACCTTGGTTTTAGCGGGCTCAACACGTTTTTCATCATTTCTCTCCACTAACAGCCTTCCAGATGAGAATCTTCTTGGAGACTTTCACGCATGCGCACAACCTACCTTATATTCTCGACCCCAGACTTGGCTTTGGCAGGCATGGACAGCTGTTTCGCCTTTGTTAGGGTTGATCAGCATAGCATAGCCAAGTCAGTGCAGAGGAGAGCTCATGCAGAGAGTGGCTTTAAACCCCCGTCTTCACACGACAATTGTGGGAGCCGTGGCTGGGTATGACTTGTGCTTGTGTGTGGATCTGTGACAAGACATGCACGGTAGTGCAAATCGTGCCCAATTGGCCATTCCTTAGTTGCTTTGAACCGCATCACGAAAGTGAGGCTAAGTGCAAATTAGTTTTGTTTGCATATGAATGAAAACTAGTTTTCATGAGAAAAAAAAAACTATACACGAAACTTCGCTTTCATAATGAGGTTCAAAGTAATTCCGAATTGACCTATTAACCCCCACCATGCAACACGACCGCAGTTAGTTGTATTCAAAATTATTTTCTTCTTGCCAGATTCTGATTGTCAAAGGCGGAAAAAAAATGTTAAAAGTATTTCAGTTGAGCCAGAAGACCTAGAAAAATCAAACATATCTATAAATGAGTAAGACTCACGGAGTAAGTATGGTGCAATTCTGAAATTATCCTTTTACTTTGGATTATCTACTCCCCACCCACGGGTACGCAAACAAACAATTCCCCACCCTCGGGACTCTTGTTAAAGACTAAGCTGGGCAAATGAAGCTCCCAGTCAGAACTCAAACGCTTTGGCAGGACAGTAGTCAAACACAAGCCGCAACTAATAGTTTTCGACAACTTTACTTCACTTGCGTTAGCTTAGAAAATGAAGGAAATTCTAATGTACACTTTTAAAACAAGAGCTAAGTCACATTCGCAAGGTCCTTATGACTTGCTTCATGATTTCTAAGACTGCGGCATTTCCTAAATTTAGTGAAACTAGTGTCTCGTAACAAGAATGTTGGCAAAATTGACTGGCATTTCACCAACCTGAGAGGGAGTCTTAACATCAGAACCCCCCCCCCCCCCCAAAAAAAAAAAAAAAAAAAAGGAAAAAGAAAGCAAACCGAAAGTGAGAGAATTGTGTAATAATTACTTAACTGAGGTAGCATCTCCCCTCCCACCTTGACTGGTGGGGTGGCCTGTGTACAGCCCCCCTCCTCCCCTCAGGACAACAAAGGAAATAGGAGACGACTGCATGCAAGGCTACTGGTGGGGAGGCTTGTGTTTTTCTGTGACAGCTTAGGCGCCGGCTTTTTCTGCTCATGGTAGACACAAGACAAAGTACAGTCGCCTGATTCTCCTAGGTTAACGATCAAGTACAACAATACATGTCTCTTTCAGTCAAAAAAAAAAAAAAAAAATGAAAGCAGTAGATACAATGCGAAGCTGGTGTTTCTCTAACTTTTACCCGTTTCCTATTTTAGCTGTCTGTATCGTGTTCTACCCTCGTGAATTTGAGTGAAAGATGTAAAATCCTCGTTGTGAAATGTAATAAAAGATGTATTAACAAAAACAGCGATATATGCTTTGCAGTCCCGCGAGACGAAGAAATAAGCATTGGAAATCCAACTTTTAATTGACCTAGACTACGAGTAATCCGTACTTTTTTTAAGGGATGGTATGGCGAACGGAACACGCGAGCGAGCGCCGAAATTGCATCCGCGCGTGCCCTGTTCTGGCAATCGGATGGTCCAGGCCGGAAAGGAATGGGATAAACACCTGACTGTCAATATGCAGGAGTGGAGAACTGAAACCTTGCGCGCCAATTTATGTAAAACTACAAAATAAAAAGCGTGCTCTCAATCGTGTTCATCTTTTATTTTTTAAATAAAACCACTAATTCAGGGTCTAAATAAAATACCGTTTGAAACAGTACAACCAGCATGTTAAAAATGTTTCACATCCCAAAATAGTTCACAGTATGAAAGATACTTTCTTAACTTACAAAGCGTTCTTTTAATCGCGCTCTTCTATATTCTTATATCAATTCACCGATTTAGATGTTATAGAAAATAGCTCAGCATTTAAATATCTTATTGAAACATTACAGCCAACCTATTACACTTTTTCACATCCCAAAATGGTTCACAGGGCGAAAATTAATTTCTAAATTTACACCACATATATCACATCACATGTATCAAACTTTCGAGGCATTACTTACAGTAATTGCCACAATCAACGTGAGAAAAGTTTCGAAATTCACTTGCTGATAGCGGGCTTCTCTTAAAAACAGACGTCTCTTAAGTGGATTGCTCTCTAGAGTAGCACATCTGAGGACTGGAAAACTGTCTGAAGCTGGCACCTCTCTAAAGTGGACTGCTCTCTGATGTGCGCACCTCTCTAAAATAGATACCTATCTTGAGCGGACAGTTTTCTGAACATAATGGGTACCTCAAGAAAGTGAACAGCTCTTTAACGTGATAATTTCACTGAAGCAGACACGAGTCTTCAAAATGACACTTCTCTGGAGTTGACAGTGAAACTGACAGCTTTCCTTATGGGAGAAGAGTCACTGGGATTGGTGTCCTTTCAAAAAAAAAATGTTTTTCTTTTTAACGATAACCTAAAACTAATAGTTCCAGTTTTGTTACAAATTACAAACCCAGGCTACTTAAACTGTCGACGAATGTCTCTCACCAAAGATGCACTGTTCGAAATGGATTGTAACTTGAAAACGTTAGGCTATTTTTCTTTTTTCTTCTTTTTTTTTTTAAGTTCTCGCAAGTTTCGTTTCCAAAATGTACTGGAACAGATCATGATTTGTTCCATTCAAGAATTCAGTGAATTTCTTTCTGTCAGTGTTTTAGAATTATTTTGTAATTACGTAAGCACCATCATCACCAAAAAGGTCACATCCCAGTGAAACTTCCCCTCTAAGTAGTCAATTGTCTTCAAAAGGACAAACTCTAAAATGGCAACCACGGCAAATTTCTAAATACGTGGAGTAGTAGTGGTGTTAGTTTTGTGCACGCCAGCCGGAGAGTAAAGCAATTTAACACTTACAATAAAGCTTAATGTAAGGCCATTAAGTACAAGATGCAGAACTGAACTAAATTGTGACTAAGAAAAAAATAGTTTTCGTGAAGCTTACATTTTTTTACTGTTGCAAGTCCACACTGTAGCTTGCAAAATGATCGCTCACAAACACAGTTTCTTTTCGACATGTTAAATGTTTCAGAAACACCGGTATTTATCTACTCGTATTTGCTGAGTGCATCTTGCAGAGTGGAGACATCTCCTCTAATGTCATTGGCCAGTTTCATTATCTGGTCCTTAGAATCCAGGACCTCCAAGGACTGTGTGTAAGGGTTATAACGGACCGAGAAAGGCCTGGGAATTTTGGCAGCAAATTCCCTGCAAGTAAACAAAATAATCTTGGATTAATGACAATTCAGAAATGTTAACAGAAAAGGCTTCAGATGATTAGGAAATTTAAACGATCAAGGTCAATCACACTCGCAGTATATAAAGTCTGCATCACACCAGGCAATTTCTCTCGCAACTTGAATCGCAAAATTGCATTGCACCATGCGAGACAAGATGCATCAAACGTTCTCTTACTTGACATGCCTTGAAACGAACGTTCTTGTTGCGATTAGTTTTGAATGGAGAAGAACCGACTTCTACTGATTCTCGTGACAATTGCAGCAACAACAAAAGTTGCGAAACATGTTCATTCTATGGTGTTCCTCTCCGTAATCCACCATACAGAAAAAGATGGCGGCTGTACATTTCACCACAATACCTTGCGAAACTACAACAGCCAATGGGAACAAAGAAAGCCATATTTTTTGCGAAATTTGCCCCTGTATTAAGAACATTGTGTATGCTAGGTTTGAGGATTTCAGTAAGAACTTTTCTGTGCGTTTTTAGGGTTTTTGTACGCCAAGAATTATGGGTAAATGTACGAGTCACCCTCTTTTTCAGCGGTACGTTGGATTGCTTCGCGATTTTGTTGCGCCACAAGTTGCATGAACAATTGCCTGGCTTAAGGCTTAAGTCCCGCGTATGATTATTTGGATTCTAAGAGCAAGTCAGATCACATACTCACCTAACTTTCTCCTTTGCACTCTGAAAACTATCAGCCACAAAATACACCGGTTGGTACTTGGTTATGGGGTAAGTTTGCACTGAAGTCTTCTCTGGTTCAAATGGCCTTTTTTCTGGTTCATCCGTCAAACAGTACTGCCGAAATAAAAACACCAAAACACGTTATAGTATATTCCATAATACTGTAAGATAGCGTGGCCTCATCATTTTTGTTTCAATAAGGGCGAGTTAAAAATGTGCAGTGTCCTGGGTCGGGTTGCATTTCAAGATAAGTGGGAGTTTTCTGCAGTCGTTCCGTCTTCCGAAGGATTTTCATTAAGCCACCTTCAACCGAATTATCCAATATAGCGCTTGAGAAAATCCTTCGGAACGTAGAGAATGGTTACAAAAAAACTCCTACTTATTTTAAGATGCTTTATGTAACCGGGCCCAGAAAAATATGTTATCATGATTGACAAAAGAAACAAAATGTTATCTACTCACCTGCAGTTCACCAAAGGAAGACAAAAGTCCGGCTCCATAAGCCTTGACTTGTCCTTCTTGTTTACACAGACCAAACTCCACAGTGAACCAGTACAACTACAAGGAGCAATGGAAATAGAATCAACAAACACAATGCAGGGGCAAACATACTATGTCATGCAGACCACAAGAGATTTTGAAGAATTTCTGAGATAATCTTGATGGACAGGGCCTCAATACAGCAACGACTCGCACTGGTTGTACAGTGGAACTCCCAAGGGAAACCAAAACTAGTTCAGGTTAGCAGAGCTTCGACTTAGTGAGGTTTGTGTTGAATTTTAAGTATCCTGTTAATAATTTAAAAATATATCGTGGCGATCTTCATCATTTTTTCACAATCACGAGTCACTTTGATGCAATAAATTTGTTTAGTTGGGAATTTTACCCCATATTTTAGAAATCGCATTTTGTTCGAGTAAGCGGGTACTTCGAGGTAACCAAGTTCGAGTTAGCGGGGTAATTTTTGATCAGACTATATTTATAAATTGCAATACTTTTTTCTCGTTTTCTTTTCCCTAAGTGACTTGCAACGGACATTTTTGTTGTTGTTGTTGTTGTTGTTGTCTCTTGGTATACCGCATAAATTACATCTCATTGCAGTTTTTAGTATTTTCGTTTAGATTATTGACAGGTTAAGAGCCACCTTAAAAAAGCTGTCGATAAACTATTATCATTTAAAAGTTGAGCTTAGTTATTGATTTATACAGCTTACACAAGGCATTGAAACCAATCAGAGCGAAGCTGCTACCTTCTAAACCAATCACATCCAAGACATAATTAACAATCATGACTTGGTATGCGCGCGATTTTTCGCGCTTGGCACTTGGCACTTCGGGTTCTTATTACAGTGGAATTCGGTTGTTTGTCTATTAAAAGCTCTTGCCACTTTCTCAACCGATCGGAATAAAACTAACCATTCGTGACTTGCTTTCACGAGCTTTCCGACCTGCTGTTCACGTCATTTACATGCAATTAATTCGACATCTGATTGGTTCATTGTGTCTAGCTTTGATTTTTGTTTTACTGCATTCATTTAAAAGCCGCCCTTTCAAATAGTCTTAGTTTCACGAAAGGTACAATTTAGCATGATAGCTTCTCATGATTGAGATAACAAAGCCTTACCGTTGCCAATTTGTCCACCCACTCATCTGGGGCCCCTAACGATGCCAGACCGATCTCCTGTTGACCAAATGCAAAAAAGTATTTAAATTTAAATAGAGGTAAAGATTGTCGTCTGATTTTGTTCCTCGATTTCTCTGTCAGTAAAGTCAGTTACAAAATCAGACGGCTTTTACGTCCAAAATCGTATCCATCTGCGAAGACTTTCTTGTCCAAAAACACTGGTGTAAAATTGACCAATGAAACAGAGAGATAAAATGGCGATCTATGATATCGACCTCAAGCCGTTTTGCAGGAAATTGTATGAAAAAAAAAAAAAATGATTGTCAGATTGTACTGAAGTTTGTCCCACAGATAACTGTTGTACCAATCAATTGTTGAAGAGGTATCACCTATCTAAACTTCGGACGAATAAACAAATGAGCTTCAACGCAGATCGTCAAACCCACAGTTCCCTGTATCTTCGGGAAAATTTTGGCAGGAAAGCACGGCAGGAAAGAAACCCATAGGGCATATTCCTTTGCGACCTCTTTAAAATATCAGACCTATATTTTCGGAGTCAACTTACTTGAGAAAATTGAGCAAAGTCCGGATCAGCAAAAAGCGGCACATGACCAATCAATTCATGCACAATATCCCTAGACAAGAACAAAAGAAGTTTATTTTAATTTAAGCTACAGAAACTTTCAAATCACAATTATTGCTCCTCAAAATGATCATAGATCTGTCAAACATTTTCCACTCTAGATCATGGGGATAATTAATATTGTGTTATATAGAACCGTTAGTAAGTCGCTTTGATGGCATATTAAATTGTTACCAAAGTGGTTTCAGTGTATAGTGAAGAAAGATTTAAAATATGACACTCCTCGAAGGGCTTTCCAATCGCCGAACCGCTGTAATAGCAACGTTACCTTTCCTGATGAATTTCAACAAAATGGAAAAAAGAATAATGTGCAAAGAGAATGGTACTTTCCGTTCGAAAAAGTGAAGGATCTCTGAGGATCGTCCCTTTGTTACAGAAATTTTGACTAAATGGAAACGACCCAGCTGTTCTTTTTTTTACTAGCGACGTATGTAACAAGGGCAAGAACGAGAGTCTATACAAACACTGAAGAGCGCATGCCCAGGCATTGAAGAGTCAAAGCATCTTGATCCTTGTGTTTGGGACCGGCTGCGTTTGAGGATTTGTAACGGCTGTTGAGCTTGCGCTTGTGGCCTTGTTGCTATTTGATAATTAGGTGTAATACTCACGGTTCAGGGGTGTACATCGGAGTCTTGCCGTGTCGAATATACTGCGTAGCATGGAACACTCGGAATGCCAGACCAGCAAGGAAGTCACGTGATGAAAGCAGGCCAGCTACTGGACGCAGGCTAAATCCAGAACACTCTAAGGAGTATTAACAAACAAACAATTGAATTCACTTTGTTATGATGCAATACCAATACCACTCCACACAATAGCATAAGTGTAGAACTTTGTTTATGACATGTTCACAGAAACTAGTAAAAGATAAGAAGGGGAGGGCTACCAACAATACCTGGAGACTAAGAATTGGCTGAAGCTGAAAAGGATAAGAAGGAAACTGTGATGCTGCGTTGGTTGGGAGTGGAAACGAATGCTGGATTTTATCAACAGAGCTGATAAGGTAATTTGGCCACTGTAAAGATATTCGAGTGCTGACGTTTTGAGCGTTACCCTTACGTCAGACCTAAAAACTGCACTCCCCAATGTAAAAAAATTTGAGAAGCAAAGAAGAGTGAGTTCGTGAGGACAAGAGACATTGGATAATTTATATGGGAGGCACAGCTAATGTAGCAGTGGAAACTGATGAAAGAACAGGTGAGTTACACCCAACAGTGAGGACGAAAGAAGGGCTGGATGACTTACCACAACATGGTGTCAGAAGGTGGAGTGGGGTTCATGGGGGTATTGTTGGAGTTTAAATTAGCAGCAAATTGACATAGGTGAAAAGAGCGGGGCATCAAACCCTCATGTGCCTTGTGGCACGGAGAAATGTTAAGTAATTAATCTTTAATCTTTTTAGATGTTATGAGCATAAAGCTCTTCAGGGAGGGAAGGGATACTAAGTAAAGTATACAGCAAGAATAAAACTTTGACAATTTTGTGCATGGCAATGATGAAAAAGTAATGCATAAAGATTCTTTTTTTACCTTTCAAAAACTTAGACACAACTTCTTGCTGTGGGATGTGATCAAGCCTGAAAGAAAAATTCAGTGGTAAAGGCCAGCATTAATTATGCTTACCAAACGTATTTAACTTATACTCATTCAATAAACTTTACATGTATAACCTGCATTAACATGGATCACAATTAGTACGAAATACAAATTACACTTCAATAAACTGAAATAGCAGAAAACTATTCTAGGGGGAACCAAAACTAGCTTGCATTAAAATGCCTTAACCATATTATTGAGAGAGATACAAACTCACCTATAACCACAGTTCTGTGCCAACAGTGGCCACACATAATTATGCTCACGACAAGCATGAGTTGGGTACAGCTTAGTTAATTCAGAAAACACAACATTCCTGTAGGGTTGAAATAGATACTCATTAATATTGAACTGTCTTCAATATTATGTAATAAATCTAAACAGCATTACAAAAACTTTAATACCAAACAATAATTGGCATGGATATTAATTAATTAATTAATTAATTAATTGATTAAGTGATGCTTACTTTTTTCTTTTAAACTATGCAAAACATTTTGGCCTCAAAGGTACAACAAACCGATCCCTTGGCCTTCTTTTCCCCAAACAACTTGTTGTTCATGACTAAAACCCACCCATGTGGCATTTAAGAAAATTAAACAGAGATTGACAAGGGTGAAAGAGATTTCCAAACAATTCCATCCCAAGTGATTACAATTTATCAGCGGTATTATTTCTTAAGTACAATTCATCTTTTCCCTTTCACAAGTCTAACTGATAACTCCACTTTGCTCAAATAACCAACATTTGAATCATTTATATTTATTTGTATCAATTCCTAAAAATTTAAAAACAACTTGAAATTATTTTCTGACTACTAACCAAACGTGTTTTAAGAGAAAAGTTGAAATTCAGCAATAACCATTGATTTTAATATATCTTTAATGATAATTAATACATTTCTGTGTGGTAGGTTCTCACCAGGTTTTAATCTCGTCTTCTGTATACTTCACTACTGGAATTGGCTCACCACTGCGGCAATCAAAATATTATAATATATTTTATCTAATTACAGTGCAAAATGTACAACATTAACTTTACTCAAAGCACCACACCTACAAGTAGTTCATTGTATTAAAATGACAGAAAAAAAAGGGTTAACTTAATTAAACTCTCATGAACTTAAGGGACATATATTGAACTACAATTTAAGTCAACTGCGTGTTTGGTTTGGCGTTTGTTCACTAAAACCTTATAATGATTAGTAACATCAGTAACATGAGAGAACTTTGAAGGTTCCAAAAATGTTTTTAAGACAGCAAAATAAGATCAGCTAGCTAAGCACATACTTTCGGAGAACCAACAATGGCTCAGAAATTTGGAGGAAATCTCCGTTGGTGTTCTCCATGACAGACAAAGATCAAACTGTGTTAGGGTAACAAATATCCCTTCAAAAAACCCTGAAAATGATATTGGAAAACAGAAAACAACATTTGGAGTAGTTTACTTAAATATTCTTGTTGGGTGCTCATGAATATTGTATATACTCAGAAGACATACTGTTTGTAGTTAAATGCTATGTCTGCAAACTCCTTTCTGCGGGCTCGGTACACATGGTCTGTGAATCCCTTAAGACACAAGATTAAAATAATTAATTTTAATATTAGTACTAACGTTGGAAATCAATCTGAACATAATTATAACAAATACTTATTATAATAATTATTGTAAGATACAGTTACTTTCTATTATGTACAAGCTAGTATGTATAAAGGGGTCTTTTCTGGATTGTCATAGTTGGAAAGGTTGAAAAAATAATGTCTATGCAGCAGACAATACCATTTGCAGGGTTCTTGGAATTTACTTAATTCTGCTATATGTTAGTAATTGATTGGTTTCTAACAGTTGAACTTCCATTGACTTGCCATTAACACAGTAACAAAATTAATTTTAATCTGCTTTTACGATGAATGTGTTTCCAAAGATATTTGTCAAGTTGTCAAGCAATAAGACACACTAGAAATATTAAGAATCGCGTTTACAGCAGACGTGAAATTCGCATTAATTTTATGTTTTCTTGAAATGAAGAGTACAAAGATAAGAATAGTGCAAACTAATTCTGGCCTTTGATTTGAATGCAAAACTACTCGATTTGACAGAGAAGCTGAAAATAGCAAGCGGCAAATATAGGGTCACGTGGTCATATCTCACGTTTGCCGTTTGCCGTAAACGTCATTCTTAACCTCTCTACTGTCTAACAACTGATATAATCTTGCCACCAAGCAGGCAAAGCATTATTTTCCAAAAGGTTTCTTTATTGGTAAGCTATCATACAGAGTAACAAATATTACAGGCATAGAAAATATTAACTTTGTTTGAATCCAGTTTTCTGTCAAATGTGACCACTTAATTAAAATAACATATTTTAGTCTCTTTTAACACTACTGTGTTGAAAAAAAAAAAGGAATAATAAAACCATACACTACCGGATGGTCTGAATCAAGCTCTGCTCCATAACTTAACACTCTGTTTGCAAATTTGTCCAAGTCAGCAATCTTGCGTGGGAACCATGGCACTAAAGAGGAAAACCACTCATTGTTAACTATGTGATGACACAATAGATGGAAGTTTTAAACAGAGAGTACAACAGCAATGACTTGTTTAAAAAAAAAAAAAAAAAGGAAAAACAAAAACCTTTCCTACACAAAATAATGTAGTGAAAGTTACAGGACTGTTTTATATAATAGAGGTTATATTTACTAAACATTTCCAAAGCTGATCTTCATATTTCCAGGAAGTCTGTCTAAAATTACCTAATTTATTAATATGTTTTTGTACAACATGATAACACATGATTCAAGAAGTCTTAAAATTTCCAAAATATTAATGTCCTACTCCAATAAAATCTGGAATCATTGCTTAGAGATATGTAAATTATTTGTTCATTAAATACCTTGAGAACTTTTTTGCTTGGTTGTGAATAAATAAATAAATTAATCAATTATAAATTTGTGTATAAGTTCGTACATTTATTAATGAAAATAGACAACATATGAGCTTTAGAGATCAGACACAGTGTCTAGAGGTAAAATGGGAACTGGTATTTGGCCTTTTTCCTCTAGGAAAATGGAATTTCACACACTGGGAATGGGATTCAGTTATTAAATTTGAGCACTGAGAATGGGATCTGGAGCAAAATTTGCTGGGTTTTGAGCAAAATGATGGAAATAGGATTTCAAAGCCCTCACTACTTCATGATCAGGACCCTCTAGTTAGTTTGAAAAGACAATTAACCACAGCTGTGCCCTAATACATCAAATACGTCTGTGATTAAAAACCATCCAAGTAATTTAATGCCAAGAGTGCTTTTAGTCTCAGCTAACACTTTCCCACGTGTAGGTTATCAACAGAACAAAGGGAAATTTAACCCATTCACAAGCATAATATTTGCATACACTGTACCTGCAAAGACAATATTTAAAATTTTATACAAGACCCATAAAACAATAAAATGCAAAAGGAAAATGCTGGAGTTAAAGCTTACAAAACATTTAGAATACTACATTTTAATAGTGATGCTATTTGCTACCCTTAGAATGTTCACCAAGATTAAGTACTCCACACAATTGGAACAATTGAGGGCCACATTAAAAAACTCCAATGAATCTGAGCTAAAACAACAAAAAGCAATCAGAAAAGTCATTTGGATCGGTTATGCTTGCAGCCCTTCAGTTTTAAGCCAAGATACTGTAATGCATGTGGAAGGAGCTGAGGGCATGCAAGTCATCAGACTATCCGATACCCAGGATCGTCAGGCTTTAATGGCCAATATTATTGTTAGTCTCCAGGAGAAATTTACTTTTTTCGATTGTCTGGTCTTACCACAGAAATCCTGCTGTGAAAAAATTCTAGTACCCCATGCAGGGTCTCTCCAGGCAACTAACACCTAACCAAAAAGCCTGAGGAGTCTGGGTACAAGATTGGTCTTTACATGATGTGATGTGACAAGTTATGCAAATCTCACATGCTGCTCACTATGACATATTTTAGAACTCCCTGTGGTCAAAAAATTAAACTTCCAGACCACTTTACCCTGAAAAGACTTAAACTCTATAAATTGATTGGCCATTTTAAATGCATCTTCACTGAAGCTCAAGCTTTTGAATAATTTTCTTAATTAACAGAGACTGAGTATATATGTTTTCTATTTATTTATTTACTTATTTTTTTGACTACTTCACTTAATATTTGGATTTGAATATCAATTGCCCCTGCAGGGTTTTGGTCCAGAGGCCAAAACCCAAGGAGGCATCCTCGTAGCTTGAGCGTAAAAGTCCTTATGGTTAAAATATATAGTTTGACGTATACTTACAGTTGAAGTATACACAGTTCTTACATGTATGCTGGATTAAATCTCAATTCTGCCTGAACAGTGCATTTACGGAATAAATGGGTAATGATGATGTACAATGTAGCACTCTTGGGGGGTAACAAACACATACATACATATATAGGGGGTTTGAGCTATTAGAATGCAATTAAATTATGGGGATCAATTTTCTGCTTGTTATTTTACGCCCCAGAAACAAGTGATTGGGAAGTAACTTAACATACATGCTTGACTGTGAATTTCCACTGAAATTTTTAATTAATCAAGATTAACCGGTTTTTTGTTTTCCTGACAGCTCTCCTAACTACTTTTCTAACAGCTTTTCATAACAGCACAATTTTTGAAAAACCTGCACAATAATAATTTATTTTAGGTAAATCAATGTTCATCTTGAAAATGACTCCAAAATTCTTGTTTGCAGCCTGATTCTCTGGTATTAAGTAGTTTTCCTCAAAGTGAATATGGAATGTATTGGTGACAACAAGAGACAACTTGTGCATAAATTGTTCAATTGTTGACTCAATAAGTAATGATATGGTGTGTATTCTGATAAGATAAATATTGGTATCATAAATATTCCTCACACATGTTATTTTTTCAAGCCAATTGCTAAGTCAGGGAAAGAGTAAATAAGAGAAACTTTGCAAGTCGTTTGCATTTGTGTGTAATCTTTGTGCGCTTTTTACTTTCCAGATTTTCTTTGATTTCAACGAATGCCCATTTAATTAGAGCATGAATGACCAATCCTTTCCGATATGGAAAGGTGTGAAATGCCACCACATCATTCTCCAAAAACGAATCCTTCATGCAGCAGATGGGTGATTTGTAACAGATTAAACAGCGGGGACAGTTGTAGTGTACATGTAGACTATTTCTAGTTAGTTTATGTTTTTATTTTAGATGTCTTACTATTACCTCTGAAAATTCCCTTAGGGGACGCAATAGTTTACTGTAGTTTGTAATGTGTATTAAGGAGACCCATTGATTACATTACTTGGGATGGCTGACAAAAGACCAGTGATCAGCATGATCACCAGCCATTAATGTTTTTGTGATTTAATTACTGCAACGCCTAATATCTTAAAGTCACAAGTTATATGAGCAACTGGTTTTCAGAAAAAAAAAAATGATGCTATGGGACCATAGTATTTTTTGTCAATATTTTTTGTTATGACGCTATCTAAACACACATTACAAAATGGTTGCATGGTTACAAAAAATGTAAAATCATACCCAACTCATGAGGAAACTTACCATCAGCAGAATCTGATGAGTTGACAACAAACCAAAGAACAATCAGAACAAGAAAAATCAAAGGACGGCAGGTTAGTACATTATGAAAAGTAATAATTAACAATCATTTGAATTATCTGATGTTTCAATTTACTGCCAGTTTCATCAAAGCAACAGCAAGTCGATCATCATGTGAAAAACATATTTTAAAAAACCAAATCAGGGTATCAACAATGAAGTAATGTTTTCTCACTGAAGATTTGAAATTTGACAGCCTGTTACATATACGTGGATTGCAATGGTGCTGGAAGTTGTCTTTCCTAAACTGAAGTTTGAATGAAAGTGGAATAATTTAATTCAATAAATTTAACTCCTTCGAAAACATGTCTGAAACAAACTACAAGTGTTTGGTGTCTGGTTGAAAGTTATTGCAGATGAATGTTTTGCCTACCCTACATTCAAACTTAAAAATGTTCTACACTGTAGATGATTTAACATGCGAAATATAAGTTGAAATAGCTGCTTAGATACAACAAACAGTATAATACAAGAAGCATGACCACTGACAGAATAGCACTTGAGCAACATTGAGTGCACGTGTAGGTGCATGCTTTCAATCAAATTATACGGCTAACAGGTCAGAATGAGTTATGTTTAGTATGTTAGTGAAATGAGTGGAGCAAAAGACACACATTAACACACATCATGACATATTATGTCTCATATTGGATTTCATACATTCATATTTAGAGCTTCACATTTTATTTAAGTGATTTAACTCCATTTTTGCCAATAAAGAAAATAAGTAAACATTTCTTGCACTATAGCTGATTTACTATTGTGATAAAGAAATAGACATATTAATATTTTAATGTCATTTTAATTTATTAACTAATATGCAATGTCCAAATGTTGTTTTTATAGTAGCATGGCTCAACATCTCTAGAAATATTCAACAGCACTGTAGCTGATTGAAGATGTAACTGAGAATGTTTTATACTTAAAAGCGAACTATTAATTTTTTGTGTTCATTAAATTTAACTTAACCTTAGCTCCCACAAGTCTCCTGTAGTTCAGTGGTAGAGCATCCGAACTAGTAATCGCAAGGTTATAGGTTCGACTCCTGATAGGAGCACTCAGATTTTTTTCCAAGTATGCCTGTGTCACTTACTGAATAACACATCATTCTCAAATTTAACTTGGTTTACATTTTCAGTAGATATTTCAACATTCCTTCTAAAATTAGTTCAAACAAGATGTCAACATTTTCTTATTAAATCACATACAACAACAATTTTAACATGTTAACTGAATGAATGTTGATGCAAATTGCCTAATCAGGTCTCAAGACCCATACAACCACTAACTGTTAATTAAGTCTTTGCGAGACAGTGATGTGCAACACTCATATCTGTGCTTATGTAAAATGGAAAAATTCCAGTTTCCTAAGAATGAAATATAAATCAATTACAAAATAACATCACTGTATTGCAAAATTTGTTACAACTGAATCAGCATAATTATTCCAGTTTGGCATGCTGACTTTTGATGTGTTTCTTTTCTTTAAAAAATTGAAAATATTAATTAACTAACTTTGTTTGCAGTAAGTTTCGATTAATGATATGAAACAATAGTTTGGATAAGTAGAAATTCAATAAAAAATAATTATACAGATAATGGCATTTTAATAATTCAATTTATTGTCATGTGTCAAAAAAAATTACAAAGCCATTGAAATTAATATAATTGCAATGTTATTGTCATACTCTCAGGAGAGAAATCAACCACATGGCAAGAAAAGCCTAGATGCAGTTGCTTACTACAGACTGTAATTAGCCATATGCATTAATTTATTCACTGTAGCAAGTTAAATTATTTGTGCATGGCCAGAACTGGTGATCAACTGTACAGTAGCTCTAGTAGCTAGAGTGGCAAGCTAATTAAAAAACAATCTTATAATGCCATCTTTTTATTGCACCATTTTACACAAAGGTGCATTATTAATATTAAGTATACCTTTATCTACATGTAAGTATAATTTATATAAATACAATCACTAAGCTAAGTTTAAACAAGTTATACATCTATCTTAAGAGTCAAGATGTGCACACACACATACATATATAAGTGCGGGTGAAAAACATAACATCACTTTTCCTCAAAAAGCAATATTTTGTAGCACTTCCCTACCCCAGCCCAGAGAAAATTTTGTGACACAATGCATCCTAACAAAGTCTTATAACCAGCTATCATTTGCTTTCAAATCTATCCCATTATTGAAAAAGCACTGTGATTATACCTCCTCCAACTTCAGAATGCAGTGTGAGAGACAAAGCTTGGTTTTTCAGTTCTTCCACAAAGTTGGTTAGCCTTGGCCCTTGGATTTCTTCACAGTCCACAAAGAAGTCATACTCTGTCTTAGAGCGTCTAGAAGGACGTGACTCAATGTGTGACATGTTAACTTTGTGATCCTGTGAATAGTGAAATCAAAATAATTGTAATAAAATTGCATGTTGAAATTATTTTTGTTTCTAATCTCTAGCTCTGCATTGTACTCGCATGGGCTACAAACTGTTGATAAATTCACTACTGATTGCGCGGACCTCAACCGTACACCTGTACATGTATTAAGGGCATGGTACTGGTAGTTAGGATCTGTATGTCGTACAAAATTTGTGCAATTTATCAACCAATACATTCAGCAAGGTCTCCATACCAATCGGATCAGAAATGTACATGTACCTTACACTGGGAGGGTACTGTATCAACCATAGCTGTTGACCACAAATGTAACTGCTTTGCAGACATGTTTTGAATTGTGAATTAAGTTTGCTTGAATGCCAAACGATTTATCTTTTAATCAACCTAGTTTAATGCTGCAGAAGGATGGAGGTGCTCCATATTGTGGCTTATGGAGGGGGGGTAGGGGGGGCTCCACCCATCTGTCTTATAAATTCACCCTTACAGTAAGGGAAGGGGTGGTAAAAAAAAGAATGTGGGTGGAAAGGGTGACAATTTTATCCAAGTAGGATAAGAAACCAATTCAAAGATAAGTTGTACCTATTGCTGGATGAAAAGAGCTTTTGTATGAAAGGGATAAAATGTTTTTTGCCATTTTTTACCACTTTGGTAAAGGAATGGCTCCTAAACAAATGTGCCTCAAGTGTTCATATATACCTGATCATGAAATCAAAGGCTCCTGTGAGCCAACTCGTGAATGCAGATGACACATAGTTATTGAAATTAAGACGGCTACGGAGACTTCTTTGAAATCTAAAAGAAATTATATCTTTGCCCGATTATGTCACGAAAATGACCATTCTTGTACTATAAAAATGATTGTCAAACTATTCTCTACAGATTGAATAAGATTATTCTGATACGCCGATTAAAAAAAAAAATCACGTATTTTTTTATTCAAAGTTCATAGAAGCACGCCATGTGCAGCTACGTTATGCAAATTTGTGTTCCCGATAGTCTGGGGCTACTGGATTTTGCAATCGGGCTAGAGGATTCTAACCATCACTTGCCCGATGGGCAATTAAAATTACAAAATTACTGTAGGGCAAGCCGATTTCACAAAGGGAAATCTGTTCAACAAAGTATCCCATTACATTTCATGCCCGACATAAACGCGTGAAATTTTTCCTTTGGGGTTTAGTCCACGCAATCCTCAAGTAAAAATAATGCACTATGACAAGCTCTTGCTAAATAAGAATTATTTATCGACCACGTCCTTTTGCTTTCCTGTAAATTACCAGTTGTAAATTTCGAAAATAAAACATTTTTTACCTTTAAAACCTCTATGAAAGCTGACAAGATCTTAAAGTGTTCATTTCACCAGAAATTTCCATAATTTGTTTACGGCGTCAATGATGCGGACATGGCACGTTCCGCTTTCGCGTGAAAACTGACAAATTAAATTATTTTTAATTAAATTATTTCTAAATTAAATTATTTTTAATTCTTAAAAGAAACCGCACTTTGTAGAAAAAAATTAAAAAAACCTATAACTTTGCTCAGATTCAACGAAAAATCTCCATTCTTACACTAAAATAATTGTCAAATTATTCTCTACAGAATGAATGAGAGAATTCTGACGTGTCGTGAAAAAAATTTTCACGTTTTTTTTTTCACTAATTGAGTTCACGACCCCGGACTTTCTGAAAAAAAAAAAAAAACTGAAAAAACTTGTAACTTTGCTCAGATTGAACGAAAAATCTCCATTCTTGCACTAAATGATCGTCAAATTATTCTCTACATATTAGATAAGAATTTCCTGATGCGGCGTGAACAATAAATGTTCGCGTGTGTTTTCCACTAATTGGATTTAAAACTCATTCACTGCGCACGCCCGAAAGTTAACGACAAAACTGACCAACCGACCGCCCAACCAACCAACCAACCAACCAAGTCAAAAGTCAGCTATCGCTATAACTCATTCATTGCGCTACGCGCATTCACGAGTTAATAAAATAAGGTAAAATAAGGTAGTAACAATTGCCACCCCAATTGTGTTTCCACTAATACATTATTGTGTATAGTCCCAGAAAATATCCATACACCCCTACACAGCGCAACAGGGGCTAGGGATTGGAAATTCCAGGGGGGAAGGAGATAAAAGAGTCTTAAAACCATGTTATATTTTTTCACAGGATCCTATAGGACTTTTTAGGATGTTTTATAAAACTCCCACAGGATCTGAGCCAGGATACTAAAATTGACAATAATCCTGAAGGATTCTTACAAGATTTGGTACAAATTATCCTGTAAATCTTACAGGATTCATGGTGGATCCTTTTCAAGACCTTGCATATACAGTAGGATCAGAATAGCAAGGTACTCCAAGATCTGTGCAAGATCCTTCAATTTTGTGCCTGATCCTTTACATTAAGATATTTACAGGGTCCTACAGGCACTTGCAAGAAGTTAGCAGGTTCTTCAACGGTCTCCGCAAGATTGTGAAAGCTCCTTGAAGATCTTTAAGGACTAGCTAAAGTGAGAAAGCTAAGGATCTCTCTGTAGATCCTACAAAAGTCTTATGTAGATCTTCAAGGATCCTTCAAGAGTCTTTATAAAGAGTTTCACCCACTAGGTAAGGCCAAAAATATAAGGGAAAATACAAATATAAATTGGAATTTCCACTGAGATATGTTGAGCCTTATATTACAATCCCTTCTGTGGGGGGGGGGGGGGGGGGTGTGGGTATGAACGCTTTTTGGAACTACACATTGTAGCAGTAGGTTATTGAAAAATGGTGCATGTTTGCAGAGTGATGTATATTTTCTGATACAAAAAATAAAACAAAATAATCAATACTATGAAGTGAGCAAATAAAAAACTGCACTGAGGAATGGCAAAATTATTAGATCATGACTTAAAAAGAGCAAATTTCAAGCATAATATTTCCCTGTTATCTTACGTAATTTTTCGTGCCAAGATCACTTTAAGGATGGTGCCTACTATTGTTACTGCGAATAGGTTCTGCGCATCGAGAGATACTCGGGTTTCCTATGGGTGGTGCCTACTAATACAGGAATATTTTTGCGCGGTTTAAAACTATACGGAGAAAGCAGAACTTAGCAACTGTTTTTGGTATCTCAAATAAAAATCAGGGGTAACCACGCATTTGAGATAATTAAGCGTCAATTTAGGAAAAAATCCCATACGTTGCTTTATAATTATTTTGGCGCATTTTAGAGATATTATTGCTTAATTATTTGAAAAATGTGTGGTTACCCTGATTTTCTTTTTGGATTCCAATAGCCCTTGCTAAGATCTACTTTTTCCGCATTGTCATAAACTGCACAAAAATACTTCGGTATTAGTAGGCACCGTCCTTAAAGGGACATTGTCACCTATTTTTAGTATCCCAATGAATAGCCAAAAAACATATTTGTTTCAATAGAATTGTTAAAATAATGGCTGAGTTTTGTTAACAATAACCCTACTAGTACGCAGAAAGTACAGTCAAACCTGTATATAACAGCCACCCTTGGGACTTGAGTAACTGGCCGCTTAATACAGTTGGCCGCTTAATACAGGATCACTAAAAATACTCACTGGGCGTGGTCTAATGTCAATTTTAATGGCGTATCATACAAAAGCACTTCATGCAAGGAAACAATAGGGCAACACTCTTTCAAGTGATCAATACTTTAAACAAAGTTCAGTGCCAACTTGTAACTTAATGGTATAAAATACGTAACATTGTGTAAATGTACTATGCAATAAATTGTCCTCTACTCTCCTACGGTATACATTGCTCTATTTCTATGACCTACAGTTCACAACAAAATGTCTCATTCCGTCATTTCATAGTTGTTACGCTCAATGTTCAATGTCACATGGCTGAAGAACAAGTTAATTTAAGAGGAATTTCTTGGTAAAGAGTGAAGCATATTCAAAACAAACTTTTTTTAGCGTTCGTAATATGGTACTGTACTTCAGCACATTGGGTACATCTGAAAAGCGTTAACTATATTAAATGGCCGAGTATCAGCTTACAGTAGCTTTGTACATGTACATGTTATTTCTTTATAGTGATGCCGGATCGCATTTTAAACACAATAAAATACCGCATCAAATAACATATGGCTTAGTTTCCATTCAAGGGTGGCCGCTTAATACAGGTAAAAACAACAAAGAAATACAAACATAGGACTGCTACAGGGTGGCCGCAGCCGCTTAATAGAGGTGGCCGCCTAAAACAGGTAACAAATACAGCGTTTGTATGAGCAAACAATCGGGACTTTGAAAACTGGCCGCTTAATAGAGGGACTGGCCGCTTAATACAGGGCCGTTATATACAGGTTCGACTGTACTGTTAATTATGTTTGACTGTAGATGGCTGGGATGGAAATGGATTGCAACTTGAAAAAATTGGCCAATTTTTTCAAGTTCTTCTTGTGTATTTTAGTGAAGTTACTGAAAATAGCCCTTTTCATGGTTAACTCTGCTCATTTGCATTACAATGAAATCTAGCATGTATGTGAGGCAATTTCGGGCTATTTTGTAGTTTTAGCCCAAAATTGCCTCACATCCACGTTGGATAACATTGTAATGTAAATAAGAAAAATCAACCGTGAAAAGGGCTATTGATTATGGCTTGTTCTTCTTAGGAGTTAAACCTTAACATTTTCTTCCCGATGTTGTAAGAGCAATTTCATGTTATAAAACATGTTCTTTGTCAAATATTTGAACAGTTTTGATCAAAATACAGGAAATAGCCATGACAGTGCCCTTTTTAATTGTCAACAATTCTATTTCTCATCATTAAAACTATTTTTAGTTAAATATAATAATTATCTAGCTAAGCTGCAGTTAACCTCAATCTAGAGGGATCTATAACTTCAAGCATTATTTTTGCTTTTCTATAGACTCCCTCATCTTTATTTTGTTTAGTATTGTATAGTTATCATGAACAACAATGTATTAGTGATGGAAGCAATAAAATTGAAAAATTGAAAATTGAAATTGAAATTAAATGTAATTTGTATGATCTGTTACATAGTTTCCTTGACAATGGAGTCATGATCACTCCGAAACGTCGGCTTTTATCGTTCGTTTTTAAGGTTACATATTTCCTTTTATTTGCCAAATTGTCTTCAGTTCTTGCTCTAGCAAATTATGCAGATCTGTGAAGCGGAATTGTTTTAATTTGAACAATTATAAATAACTTTTCAATTCAATTGCCAGCAAAATGCTAACGTTGCAATTGTTCATGCTCGAAAAATATCAGTTCAGCTTATTTACCTCAAACAGTTTCAGCGCCCTTGCCAAAGATCCAACTTCCTCTTTCAGCGAAAACACGATAGAAGTATGTTTCTTTCCGTCATTTTCACTCTGGTGTTTCTGTATAACAAAAGTGACCGACAGATAAATTAAGGACACGTAGCTTATTTATATCGTTACGAAATACTCGAAAGCATGGATTTACTGGATTCCTTTTCCAGTCCTCTTGTAAAAATATATCCCAAACCAAACTACGCACCAGTATAATGACTAGATATTAAAACGGAACCTACCTTCCGATTGCATGCATCTTCGCTCGTATCAAAGTGTTTTCGCTTGCTCGCACAAGCAGCGTCCATCTTGGCTAAGGGAATGTTTGATTCTTACCACGTGACCTCAGTTGTTGTTTGCGCAATGGAGGTGTGTTCGGAGGTGTGGTTCCCAGGCCATTGACAACACAAAAAAGGCACTGTTAAGCGCGCAAGGCCTTTTAGGTGAAAGTGGGCAAGTTATTTTACAACAAACATCGTATTTCGCGCTAAATGGAGTGAGGAAAAGGGTAGTTTTAAGGGGCATTGTCACGGGAAATTTACTGAGTTCTGATCAAAACTGTACAAAATATTTGACAGAGTTGTACAGGCCCGCAAATGATCCCGGCCCGCAAATGATCCCCGGACCGGAAATGATCCCCAAATTGAACCGCAAATGATCCCCGGACGGGAAATGATCCCCAGATAGGACCGCAAATGATCCCCGATCGCCTGACCATAAATATTGAATGGAATGGACTCAAATTTGGACAGTGGATTTAAATTTTATATACTTCGTTGTTTTTTTCCTTAATAACACACACCAGTCGTTATATTAAGCTATCTGCATGAAAATTTCACAACTTAAATTATAATGTAGCAGCACAGTACAACAGAACAATTTACCTATAAAGTGTAACATACATGTATATGATTTACTTATACCATGACAATGCCTAAAATGTGCACGAATTGTACGAAACTCTTCCAAATTAAAGAGCGGGTCAATTAAGATTTTCGCAAGTTTTTTCCTTTTTCAATTTTTATTTTTTCGAAAAAGGAAGGAGAATCGGTCAATGCGCTTTAGATGGCGGTCAAATCTCACCCACTATCGTCGCCTTTGTTATTAATCGGATCCTAGTCTTAAGCATAAGGTTTAAGCCTCGGTCGTCCATACGTTATCGCGTAATATGTTGATTTTGTCCTTCGTTTTCGTTTTGCCGCTTGTTGGACTCCCAGTCTTTTTTTTGGCTATTTTTTTTTCTTACAAGACAAACTGTCGTCGGCATTGACCTACAGAAGACCATTTACCCCCTCCATGGCGAGCCGCATGCCTTAGCAACCGAGTTTGCCATCCAAATTTTTCCTCGATCACTATAGGAGGTCTATTGTTTACGGGAGTGCTGTTGACAGTTTAAGACCACATTAGTCTCACCCATCCCATTGTAAAAAGTTCACAGCAATCAACACTCACTCACTGCGCGCAGTCGATTATTTCCGGTTCAGTCAAAAACCTCCGAAGAATTGAAAATCCGGAGTAAAATAAAGTTATCGTCGATGTGCAGCAAGTATTAAACACGGCAAACCAAAGGCGACACACCCCATTGCTCGTCCTTTACTGGCGATACACCCGAGATAAGAACGGCCGAGTTCAAAATCTCCCTCTGAAGAAACTTCTATTAAATATATCAGAGTTAGCCGGCTCAGGAAGCAAAGGCGACGCACCCAATTACTTATTGTTCACAGGCGACACACCTGATAGCCTGCGAACAAAGACGTATTTCCGGCTGTCGGAGAGAATCTCGACAGCCGGAAATACGTCTGCGTTCAGTTCGCAGGCTACACACCTGATCTGAGAGAACAACTGGCATGTATGTTCCAGTTTATATAAAGTAAATTGTTCTGTTGTACTGTGCTGCTACATTATAATTTAAGTTGTGAAATTTTCATGCAGATAGCTTAATATAACGACTGGTGTGTGTTATTAAGGAAAAAAAACAACAAAGTATATAACATTTAAATCCACTGTCCAAATTTGAGTCCATTCCATTCAATATTTACGGTCAGGCGATCGGGGATCATTTGCGGTCCAATCTGGGGATCATTTCCCGTCCGGGGATCATTTGCGGTTCAATTTGGGGATCATTTCCGGTCCGGGGATCATTTGCGGGCCGGGATCATTTGCGGGCCTGTACAGTACCTTTTGGGCTTTGTTCAAACATCGAATTTTTTTCAAATGATTTGGGCTCGTTCAAAGAGCGGATAATTTTATCCACTGGATAGCTCGCTATGTGGCAAATAAATGTGTGCAAGAATTTTCCTATAGCCCTATAACTCGTGTATAGAGTAGAAGCGTATGTCTAATGTAAGTATGGGATTGTGTGGAAAACTTGCCGAGTACATTTGCACCGCTAAATAGTGACTTATCCACTGGATAAATTTTCAAGATTTGGAAAAGAGAACAAGTTTAGAAGGAAAAACTTTTAGTTCCATTTGATCTTATTCTTGTAATAACGTGTAGTAATTTGACATTTCCAGAAATGTAACATTTATCTCCTAATGTACCGATCGTTAGTCCAAGCCGATATACCTTTGCCGCTGCTTAAAATTTATTTAAGGTATTTTAGATATACACTTATCAGGCCCGTGGCAGGGGGGCTTGAGCCCCCCCAGAATTTTTTGGAAGTTGAAAAGCAATGTGCCCAAAAATATATAATTAAATCAAATTAATGTTGAATTCTGACGCAGCAAGTGCCTTTTCACAACCTTTAATAGTCTGTTTACTACCTGTCAGTTTCCTTCGCTAACAGGCACTCCTATCTTGTGAATCGGAAATAACAATCAAAATGAATTGAAATCAACCAATTTGAAGCCGTGAAAGCTGTCGAAATAAACTACTTGTTTTCTAAGACATCCGCTCATTTTAAGCAAATACAAATGTCTTTAGTTTATAACAATTTAGTGTTCCCGTGTTGTCACACACAAAAAAGCCACACAAATATGTCCTCAAGACCAGAGCAGTCGGATTGTTACAGTGTGATCCAGGTGCAAAGTAATTGTTTTACTTACTAAATCTACCGATTTTTTTTTTTTTTGACGTTCTCGTTGCATCTTAAACTCCCAAATCATTCTTTTTTTGAGTGCCGAGGTGGGGGGGGGGGGGGGGGGAGGTAGTTTTGTTTCACCATTTTGCTAAGCCCCCTCAGTTGTTTTAGCCTTGCTACGGGCCTGCTTATATGCAAACGGTCAGTTGTTATTGCGAATACGAATTGGTCACTTTGACCAGCGGAAGAGGACCTAGGACGAATTTTCTCAGTGTAAGTTACTGGCTCAATGTCCTCAGCGTAATCGGTTATATGTTCCAACGAGGGTACTTTAGCCAAGTACACTACATTTATACATCAGCCATATAATATTAATTTTAAATTAGGTACTTCAAAATGTAAATTATAGTATAAGAAGGATTTAAATTAATAAGGACACCGCAAAGCTTTTAATAAATCAAGTTGTGTAACCTTCCAGACGCTCTTGTCGCTTGGACGAAAGAACACAGATGTGGCGTCTTTAACCAGCTTTAAAAACCCGAAAAAATACAATTCATGTCTTTGTACTTATTAAAACCAACTTTTCACTTCGTCGATTTAATGCGCCATGCTCAAATTCTGGATAGAACTTTGGCCAGACTTTATATCGTAAATCAAAACCAAAACTCAAATCGTTTTCCTTTTGTCTTGTTTTTTTTCCTCTCTCTTTACCCAGCCAATCGAACGTAATTTCAGTCGAACTCATATCGATCTCAATCCTCGGATCAAATCAGACTGAGTTCGGTAATCAAACACGGTCGAACTTACAAAAATTATTGGCAATCGAACGCGATCGAACGTTCGATTGCCGAACTCTTGATTGCTAAGTCTACTGGCTAGCTCTGTCAACGATTCAGTTCGATTTTTGAACTCCATCAAACTCAGTTCACCAGATTAAGCTTGATTGAGTACGATTTTCGAACTCAATCTATCTAGTCTCCATATGCGCGTAACTTACTCCGTCGCAAAGAGCTTACGATGGCTTGATTTCAAACAGTTTCCGTAAATGGAAACAACATTTATGTTAAATGCGTGTACTTGAGTGCCAACTGTTTTTCGACAATTTAGAGAAACGAAATTTAAACTTTGATTTTCAATTTCCAAGAAAACAAATATTGAAAATTAAATATCAAATTTCAATTTTCAATCTACCAGAACAACAAAACTTAAAATGTGAAACCAATTTTCAATTTTCACGGAAAACGGAAATTGAAATTCCGATGCCAATTTCCACATTTCAATTTTTCGAGTGTTTCTTACTTCCGGTACTTTTAAGTCAGAGAAAGCCTGGAACCAAAGAAGACCGGAAGACAACGAAAACCAATCAGATGGAATACAAAGGAAAATGTTCGCGCGCTTTTGTTGTTAAGCGTGATCTGCTTAGGTAAAACATGACTGATGAAGACCTTCTTCAGTTTTCTCACAGTGAAGGAGAAAATAGAACCGACAGGCGACTGAAGAGGTCACAAGTAACGGCTGAGAGGTCCGTGAGTCATTCGTCCATTCAATTTTCAATTGAAATTAAAAATTGAAAATTGATGTCAATTTTTTTATTTTCCTTCGTTTTCTTCTCGCGAAATCAACAAACGCGTATACGCTAACATTTAACCGTTTTCACTTTTATACGAAACACAAATAAACACTTACACTTCTTATTTCTGTGAAGTCAGAATCGAATAGAAATCACACAGTCCAAGGTGTAGGCCTTATCACGGTTTTCGACGCCATTTTGACGGGTAGGCAAACAGACTTGAAATAACAGTGTTTGTATGGGAATCCGATGTCAAATAATTTTCATAAAACATCGCTTCTGAAACTTTTTGTACTAGGAAGAGGATTTTAAGAACAAAATTGGAGGGATGTAGCTGTGACAGAAAGCGTCCAGTCGTGTTTTGAACTTTCCATACATTTCCCTGTATTTTTTCCCGCGAACTATTTTTAGCAGCAGCTCACGGCTGGTTCGCTATACAGACAAATGTATGGAAAGTTCAAAACACGACTGGACGCTTTCTGTCACAGCTACATCCCTCCAATTTTTCTGATTGCAAGAGTAGATTCGTTACAAGTGTCTCTCATGTATGTACTGCAATTAAGAGCGTGTCCATGAGAGGACCAGCCAGTGGTGATACATGCCATCTCACCGATTTCAATGAAACTTGGCCAGATTGAAGGGCCCACCTAATAACTTCAAAAGCCAAGGTGGCTTGATATTTGGAATTTTCCGGGGGGAGTTAGACCACCCCCCCTGCTTTTTTACAAAAATTCCCATAAAAATTACTCTAAAAAAGATGAAAGTGAGGGGCTCCTTAAGCTTGTAGAATTTATCTAATTCTATTGTGGCTCCACATGAGCATAAGTACATCCTTTATGAGTTATGTGCAGGAGTCTCAGATTATTTGATTAATTACCTGTCAATCAATGCAAGTTAATATTTAACTAGGTAAAATAGCGTATCAAAATATGGTGATTTTGTGGCCAAATATCTCCAATGGCATAATCCCCCCCCCAAAAAGATACAACTATCATGTTTCGGTTCTACCTTTGGCCTAACCAAATCGATAAAAAATTTTTTGGGACCTGCTATTTTTAGCGCGTATGACAAGCTCAAACCCTGCACATCTTGCACTAGATTTTGGTTTAATACAAGCCCATAGTCGCAGCAGAAAACAACTTGGGAGCGAACTAAAGGGTCCCTCCCATTCATTTCTATTATTTATTGATCTACTGACTCCCTCGTAGATCATATGATTGCATCTACCCGTGAACGCACGCGCGCAAAACATGTTTTCACGTGACGTCAAACGTCTAAGTTTCAGGTGTCAAACTTTGAAGTTTCCCCGCCCAAATGTGAAGTTCCCTCTCTCGTGGTCCACTCCGGTTCTCTTTGAAGCTTCCACTGTCAGTGTGGTCCGAAGAAATCAGCGAAAATCTCGATCTTCACTGATATGGAGAGCAGAAAAAGTATAGAGGATTTTCTTAGAGACGTGGACGAGGACTTACTTATATATGCTGCTGAGTTAAGAAGCAATGGTTTCACGTCAACAGCGAGCGCAAAGTATCTAACGGAAAACGATCTAGCGGGAATCCCTGAAGGACATAAAAGACTTAGTTTAAATATGGTTAGCCGTCTGAGAACGCCCGTACGTGAAAGACCGCAAACTAAATTCCCCTCATCCTCAGAGAAAAGTCCAGCTTCTAAATCTCCAGCGAGGAAAAAAACTGTCCTTAGTGTTGGCGAGACAAGTGTTGGACAAGAAGCACAGTGGTCACAACGTAAAGCCAGCGTCTCGCGCCCAACGATTAGACGAAAATTACTGTCCCCTGGAGAAAGATTCATCGAAGAAAAACGCAACGCTGTGGAGGAAAAACTTGCCGAAGCTGCTGAAAAACGAAAAGTGCTGGAAGATTCTTACCGAAGAATCAAAGAGGCTGCTTCTGAAAATAACCTTACCGGCCAACGATGCAGTAATTGCCATTACCGAAATCATACTGTTCGCAGTTGTCGGATGGAAAAGTGCGAGTCAGTATTTTTCTGTGGCGAATTAACGCGACATCCTGACGAAAAGATGAAGCTCCAAGAGCAGAAGAACAAAATAAAAGCATTAGAAACATCAGCAACTAAACTTGAACAAGAACTGAAGTCTCGGGAGGCAGCTTTTGATAGAGTGCAGGGGTCTGTAAACAAACAACTAGAAGACATGCTACTCAAAGAATACCCTGAAGAATATGTCCAAAATAATGCAAGAAATTGGCTGAAAATTCAACAGGACATTGCATTTGTGAAGAAATCATTAAAGGGCAGTGGACCGCCTCGAAGAGAAATTGTGAAATCTCTCCTTGAGAGAAAAAAGTCCGTTGAGAACGAAAAACGCCTTGGACTTAAGACTATTCCAGAACGTGACGCCACCGCGAACAGCTCAACTGCTGAAAAATGTTCCCAAACCAGAGTCCGGCTGGAAAGCTATGGTGTCACTTTTCCTGATCGGCGAAACTTTACTAGCTCAACCAGTTTCTGCCCGTCGCCAAATACACCAGAGGAAGAGGAAGAACAGCTTTGCATGGCTAGACAGTTGTCTCTTGGTTCCATACCCTTTAACAATGGCGATAACACTGAGCAAACTAAGGAGGCGGCCAATATTTTGCTGTCCTTCAAGTCTTCAAAGGAATGAATGAAACTTTGACTTTGTCGTGTACGGCATTTTACGTAGCCTGCAGTGTGCTCGATTAACCGTTAATAACTTTACTGTTATTGTAAGATCATAGCTAGTTTCTGACATGTTCACATCCGTTTTTCCTTGTTTAAGCAGTTAAATGTTAGGATGTTTGAAACAGAAAATTCATTTGTTTTCGAAATTGCACATCAATTGTCGGTTTTCGCATGTGTACGTTTAAGGTGGCTTACTACAGTTTTTCCGAGACTTAGTAGCGCGCGCTATGATAGCCTGCCACACGTCAGTATTTGTCGCGCGTACAAAAATGACGCAAGTAACCTCAAGAAGTAACAAAAACCACTTCAGCACTTGACAGGCGTCAAATCTCTTTGGTATATGTAGCGATAGTTTCAAAACTCCGTTCAAACATGTAATCAAGCCTAAAGCCGAAAAAATATGGCAAAAAAGTTTGATAAACATTCCGTAAAAGAGCTCTAATTTACTGTACCTTTCTCGCACGCGATACATGGCGTTACATGAGCGCGCGCTTAAATAAAGGGCATGCGCAATTCAATTCTCGTCCGAAGTTGTAAAAACCTGTCTTTGGTCGAGGAATGTTCGTAAACGTACCGTACAACTTATGATGAAATTTTCTCGGTTGATTTGTTCGGGTGAATCACGTTTGGAGCCAAAATTTTTGAAAAATCTGTAAGACAGATTTGGAGCTATTTTTGATTTCACATTTTCTTAGTTTGCACAAAAACTGTCTTACAGATTTTTATTTTACTTTGCATGAATGTTAAATCAGACCCAATTTCTTATTCTTGAAATTTTCAGGTGGGGTCATACGGGTAGAATTTGAGAAAAACGTGACTTAACGTACTAGTGCCCAGTCTCTCATTGGGTACTCGGTCGCTCATTTTGGCTATTTGTTGACGTTTAATTGTTCAAATTTCACATAGAATCGTAAAAGACTTAAGCAAACAGTAAATAGTGAAGGGAAAAACAGCTTGGAACCTTTTTTAAAAGAGTTAAAAGTTGTGCCCTTATACTCCATTAAAACTGTAGTAAGCCACCTTAAGCAGAAACTTAGCTCTTGCCGTTTTCCAGATAAGCTGATTTCAATAACACATAGAATAAACTAAGGAAGCGGACAATATTTTGCTGTCATTCAAGTCTTCAAAGGAGTGAATGGAACTGACTTTTTTAGCTTTGTACACGGTATTTTCCGTTGCCTTTGTGCTCTATTTTACCGTAAATAATTTTCCTGTCGTTTCTGACTTGTTGACATCCGTTTTTCCTCGTTTAAGCAGTAAAATGTTAGGATGTTTTGACACAGAAAATTCATTTGTTTTCGAAATTGCAAATCGATTGTCGTTTTTCGCATGTGTAGCAACTGATCAATTCAACTTGCCGTTTCGTAGTAAATTCAATAAATCGAAACGAACAATTGACTTTTTATTGTAGTTTAATATTTGATGGGGTATTGATTTTGTGCTTGTAGTGTGGCTGGCTATAGTTCACACCATACTATTTCACGCAACGGAATGCAGAGAGCGAGCATCTTCTGAGTGACGAAAAAACTCTTTACAAATACATTCGGAATTGTGTTAGTAACAGTCCTTTCTACTTTTGGCTTTTCGCATTACATATTGTGATAATAGCACAGCAAAATTTGGCGGAAAATAAAACCGCCGCAACATTATGAGCTTAAGCTTACTAGTAAACAAAATTATACCCGAGTTTCAAACAAATTTTAAAGTAAAATCTTTGGCAACAAAATTTCTGGGTCAGATGACTACAATATTTTACTCTATTTCTCACTCTTCTTTAGCAATAACAATATTACTGTATTTGTATTACAGTTCTGTCTCTCAAAACAAATATCCTACATGCTTGTAGTAGCCGTACATGTCGGCCGCTGTTACATCTCCGACCGCTCTCAACACTGCGTATTCCAGGTTATCCCACACTAGTTCCTGGTATCTGTACTTTAGCAAATATTTCAGCTTCGAAAACACCTCCTCAACAGGATTGAGATCTGGTGAATACACTGGGAGGAAAACGAGCTCCATTCCCAAATCATTTAGGAAGCTTCGCAGTGCTCTTTCCGCTTCGCCATGATGCGCGGCTAGATTGTCCACCACGACAATGTCGCCAACTTCGAGAATTGGTCTTTGCGTTATTGGATCAACTGTTTGCGAAGCCTCATCAAAGAATCGTAAAAACTGTACAGAGTTCGACGCTCCTTCTATGATGTTTCCATATTTTACTCCATCATAACCAACCAGAAAGTTCAGGGTGAGGTTTGCGGTATCTTCGCGCTCCTACGCAATCTTCACCGACAGGTGAGAAACCAAAGTTTCTGTGACCAGCATCAGGCAGTTGAAAACCTGACTCATCGAAAAACTTAACAGAGGATGTATCTTTATCTTTTAAATAGTCAATGTACAACTGAGTGTACACTATATTTTCGGGAGTAAAACGCTCTGACGCACATTTCCCCAATCGTTTTCGGGAATAGTTGCGGCCACTTGGAAGTTTGTACCTGATATTTCTGGAAATTGTTGATGTTGACAGTTCTCCGCAGTCACCGTGAATGGCCAAATCATCGCGCAGTTCTTTAAGAGAGGACGAACCACTTGCTTGCACCATGGTCTCCAACAGAATAGAGTCTTGGAAAGTACACCTAGGAACTGTTCGAACGTGATTCGACTGTTTGGGAGCCGTGCTTCCAGTCACGATATACTGCTTAACGATTTTTGAAACTGCACCTTTGCTGATGCGTAATCTCCGCCCAACTTCTGAAAAAGAATAATCCTGCGCAAGTTCTTTCACTTGATTACGTAAATCGCTTGAAAGTGGGACGCCTTTCTGATAATTTCGTCCTTGCTGGTTGATTGAAAACATCTTCCTCGATCTTCCCTTTGAGCAGTAGCACTGATCAGTGTCGAAAAGCAAAACTTCACATTTGGGCGGGAAAACTTCAAAGTTTGACACCTGAAGCTTAGACGTTTGACGTCACGTGAAAACATGTTTTGCGCGCGTGCGTTCACAGGTAGATGCAATCGACGGTATTTATTATATATCCGAAGTTAAACTTCAAATTTACCAGGTCGTACAGTGACCAACGCGTGCTAACTGAGAGATTATAACAAGTAACAAGTACTGCCAGTCATCCCTGAATTAGTTCACACCCGGGGGGGGGGGGGGGGGGGGTCCCATATGAAACAGACGAGGATGCTCGTCGTCTGTCGTCTCGCTTAGGGGTGTAAATTTTGGATTTTGGTCTCGCTTAGGGTGTTCCGGGCAAAGTGCAAATATTTTAAGCCGCCAAGGTCTCGTTTAGGGTTCCGTGAAGAAACACAGAATTACGCGAAGAGAAACAGAAGTCAAATTTTCTTTTTAACTTGTTTTCTTTACCGCATTAGGGGTCAAAATTTGCTGAAGCCACACCCAGATTGGGTCACAAAAAGCTTGAGCCACGCCCAGATGGTCTCCTTTAGGGGTTCAATTCAAAATTTCTGACGAGCATCCCTGTCTGTTCCATATGGGAGTCCCCCCCCCCCCCCCCTCCTTCCGGGGTTCACACTTGCTATGAGCAGTGCAAAGGATCAATCAGGGGGGGCTAGCAGCTATCTTTGATCTTGCCGCTTTTCGGAAAGTGATGATCGCCCCAGTTAAGAAAGCTGTCAATCATTCGAAAACGGTAACGAGCATGCGCGATATGCGAGCTCTTCGTGTATCAAAGTACCCGAAGACATGTGCTTTTGTCTGTGGTGACTAGACCGTGGAAATGAATTCGCTTTTACCTATTGTTTATTTGCTGTTGGCATTTTTTTGCGGTAGTACGGAGTTTGAACACTTCGATTCTGTTCATTCTGAATCTGTGTACGCCCCTGCTGTGCATCATGTCGAGAACGTGACCAGTGATGTTTGCTGTATAGCAAACAACGCTCGCGGTGTCAGCAGCCACTTGACCTGGGAAATGGTGTTTAATTCTAGCTTTTCACCTTTATTTCCTACTTCCGAGACTATCAAGACCGACGGAATGAAGGGCCCGCCTCATTTTAGGTTAGTAGAGACGTCAGTTTTGAAACTGCGCGTAACAAGTTTTGATCTCAGATTTTCCCAGCTGAGCGTGCTGATGAATGTGTCTTATGTAGCGGACGATCATGGCTTTCGCCGTTTCAGGAAGATATTGTGCTGTGGAAACTGTAGAGTATATTACATCCCATCTTCACGCCGCCAAAAGAGGCGATTCCGGTTGCAACTCGTCTTCGGTTCTGGAAAAAATAGAAGGCGCGCACTGTTCCACGACTGTCATTGCGCGGAATGTAAGCTTAAGCTTATTTCTCAAAACAAGATTGAACTTACATTAAAGTATTTGTGCCACGTTTTATGCGTCTTAACTGTTGAAAGCGTAGTTACGAATGAGCCAACACTTTTATTTTACGGAATTCTCCCTCTGTTTGAATGTTTTCTGGTCGCAGTTGTTCCTCTGATCTTGGTCAGTTTTCAGTCTTTCTACAACTGGTTTAAAATGCATACACAAGGAAGACAGCTTCAGTTCTTACAAGCATTTTTAGATGATAGAATTTTACAACTGGAAAAGGTGGCTTACAAGGATCAATTAACCGAAGAAGATTGTTTAACATTACAAATAGAGCTACCAGGTTTGCATTTATTTACAAGAGAACTTAAGGACTTGGCAAACTTTTTACATCCAGGTTTAGGAAATCTCCCTTTCATAGTATACAGCAACAAGTTAGTTTCAATGGAAAATGCTATGAACCATCAAATTTCAAAGCATTTTCCCACACGTGACTGTCAAAAATCAGTTTGTTGGACAAGTAAGGAGTATGAGCGATTGCAAGGTTTATCAACAGAGATTGAGGGATTAGAGTATGATTTTTTGTCTCTTGTCTGTACAAGAAGCTTAGAACATGTATCCCATACCAATGACATTCAGGTCCTTTTACTTAAGTGCGACAAATTTGTGGAGAAGTTGAGTTCAGTTACACCAGGTGGACAATGTAATGATGCAATAAGATCAATGCGAAAGTTCCTGCTGACACGTGCAGAAACCCTGGAAGGTAAATTATCTCACCTGTTAAAAGAGTACTCAACTTCTAGTCACACCCTTCCAGTCTCTCGTCCAGATTGTTTTGCTCCTAAGCAAACAGATCCAAGTGTCCATAACAATCTGTATCGGCATGGTGGGGGGAAACAATGTTGTATTGGCGGATGTCAAAATGGGGCTGGCATGCATGCAATAACTAATTTACAAGGGAGATATGAAATAGACCCCAAGGTGGCAGATCAACCATGGTTGCTCTATGTATGCAACAGCCATTATGAAGCAGACAAGGTAAATCATCACCCTTCAATTACTGAAGTGTTCTCAGTAACCCAAGGATTAACCCAGCTTACCACGCTACTCTGCAGTATATGTCATCAGTCAAAGATAATATACAATCAGAACATTTGCTCAAAGCATGTTGTCAACATCTTGGACAATACCTGCCAGATACCATGTGACAGTGTATCAACTGGGCTATCTAAATTTCACAACCTGGCTTATCCTGTGCAAACTCCACCCCTCAATTTTCTTTGCAAAAGCTGTTCCAGGTCAATTTCATTGTCAAGGACAATTCAAGCCCCTTCAGAGCTCAACTATCAGTTTTCCTCCAACCCATTTATGGGAGAATTGTATGAAGCTATGGTCACTAAGTTTTTATGTGAAATGACTGGCTGGAGTATTGCTGTTGAGCACCATTCCTCTATTAAGTTTCAGTTCTCACCCCAGAGGTATGATAGACAAAATCTTAATGAAAGATTACTTCACCTCTTTCTTCAAAATGATGAGATTCAGTACCAAGCATACCTTTTGAATTCAAAAATCAATATTTGTGGCTCACTGGGAAAAGTTGAAGAGCAAACTGTTGCAAACATCACTTCTGAACTTTTCACCATTTTGAAGAGAGTTGAACAAGAAAAAATCTGTTGTGGAGTGTATGATAGCAACATCTTAAATTGGGCAAAACAGAAAATTGGATCACCAGAACCTCCACAGTTAATTGTTGACTCCCAGTGGGTAGTTCCTGTAAAGAAAGGAAATTCGACCATATACATCAATGAAACAATAAGGAAGGCAATGGTAAAGTGGGATGGGGGAAGTCTTTCTACCCATCTTGAATGTCAGTTTCTAGTGAAAGGGAGGAGCAGGTCTGGCCGCTGTGAAGTCTGTCAGAAAATGCTTGAAAACTCATTAGAGAAGTATAAGGAATCAGTGCCAGAAAGCGCAGAAAGTGCAACAAAATCATCTAGTAAAGTTAAACTTTCTACACTGTCTCCCTCACAACTACTCGAGCGAGCTCGTAATGTAAGCAGTGAAGTCCAGAAATTGGGCAATCAAAACAGAATTCTAAGGATGATTATTAAGAAACGAAAACAGAAGTTATGTGTTCCTAATTTTCAACCAACTTTTGATGAACTGTCAGAAATGGTGAATTTTGCTGTGACAAACAAGCTGCTTAAAGAGGGATCTATCCTGTATTCTTTCATGCTAGATGCTTTGTCCCAGTTGAAACTGAGCCAAACATCTAGCAGTGATGAATCCTTGGCTGCGAACCAAAAAACTCCATCAAAACCACAGAACATGCGGTGGGACCCACTAACCATAAAACTTGCCATAAGTCTATCAGTTAAATGCAAACAAAAGGGTTATGAAGCTGTTCGAAAATGGCTACCCTTACCATCATGGCGTTTAGTCCAGGAATACAGAAATATGGATACCTCAGCTAATCCAGTTGATATGGCACAATTACAAAAATGTTGGAATGAAATTAGGCAGCGTGGTGTCTGTAACTTGTTTGGCTTACACTGGGATGAAATTGACATTCGCAGTGGAGTTAAATTATGCAGAAGAACTGGACAGCTCATTGGTTTTGAAGATTTTACCCTTCCCTCTGAATTAGAAACTGACATTAACGAGGGCAATGAACTTCCCAATGATTCAAATTTTCCAGAGGAAGAAGAAAATGAAACTAGTGATGATGATTCTGAAGATGCTTATGATGCTGACTCTGATTCTGATGGGGATTCAACTAGACTTCCAAAGACTAAAGTTGCACGCCAAATATGTCAGTTTTTCTTAACCAGTCTTGAGGGTGATTTTACCTGGCCAGTTGCCTCTTTCCCGGTTTACAGTGTTACAGCTGAAAAACTAAACAAACACATGGTCTGGCCCCTCATTAAAGCACTAGATAAGGTTTCAGATGGTAAGATCAAGGTGGTATATGGGGTTTGTGATGGAGGTCCATGGAATTCAAAATTTTTCAAGAAGACGTCAAAAAAAGCTCCATGGGTCAGTCAGAATGAAGTTACAGGAGGTGATATCTACTGGATATCAGATTACCCTCACATGATCAAAAAGCTGAGAAATTTCATGCACAATCCTAATTACAATTTAACACACAAGGAAAGGAGCATACACTGGGATCATGTTGCTGCTGTAGCAAAACAAGAAGACAGTCTACTTAAAAGCAAGCATATTTTCATTGATTCCAAAAGTAAAATGAAAGTTAAGTTTGCACGAGAGGTACTTTCAGAATCAACTGCACAGGCAATGGAAGAATCCCCTTTCCCCTACAGTAAAGATGAAACTTCATTCACTCGTGAATATATAAGGATGTGTGACAGGCTTTTCAGAACTATGAACTCAGTTTCTCTTCATTCCAATTATATGCAAGAGCTTCTGTCCGTACTTCTGTTCTTCAAAAGATGGCATGATGAAATTCAAGAAAAGCTGAAATCATGTTCAAGTAGGGAAGAAAAGAAGGCTATAAGGAAGCAGTTTATTCCCTTGAAGACATACAATGACCTCCTTGTTTTGATTCGGGGTACGATTGGTTTAATTGGCTGTGTGAATATAAATTTCCCCCACATCAACATTGTCCCAAAAAGCCTTTGTCAGGATGACATTGAAAATTACTTTTCACTTGTTAGAGGACGTGAAGTGTCACCAACAGTTCAGCGGTATATGGAAATTCGAAAAACACTTGACATTGACTTCAGTATCACTCAAGAGCTTGATCTTCTAGAAGGTTCCTCAAGTTCTTATGAAGGTCCTGCATTTTCACCAAAGCCCCTCAACCTTTCAAAAAATCAAAGCACAAAGGGTAAGACAGAGGAACGAGCAAACACAATGCATACTATTCGGCAAATGCTACAGCAAAGTCAAGCAAATTGTGAACACATTTTGGCAGGAGAAAAATGTTCAGCTTTGTTTAACTATAGTGAGGATCAAAAGAAAAAATTAGAATGCCAGTTCTTGGAAATTCTTTCTATCATAGAGCTATATTTACCAACAACTCTCATAAAGTCTACTCATTTAGTGCTTGATTCACTGTCAGATCCGGGGAATCGACATCATGTGATGATCTTTAACATACTTCTGGATCAAAAACTTAAATCAAAATACTTCAACCTTCACAGCTTCAATAAGGATTCATACAATACAGCATGGACACAACTTCTTCACGACACAGATTTATTTTGTTGGTGGTCCTCTTTGTGCAATCTAATATGTGGAGGAAGTAAAGCCACTGAAGAAGCAATGGAACTGTATTTAAGAAAATTTGTTAAGAGAAGATGTGTACATCACTTGATGAAAGAGGATTTATCTCCAGTATCTGGGCACACTGCAGCAATTAGAGCAAAGCTTACCAAGACATCACATAAGAGCAAGTCCATGAAAGAGCCAGCTCCTACAGATGTATGTAAGAGATGTAACCTGTTAGGACACTGGGCAAAGAATTGTAAAAACAGCCCTGATCCACAGTGGCTAGCAAAGCAAGTATGTTTCAAATGTGGATTAACAGGCCACTTAGCAGCACAGTGCATAAACAGCAGCAAGCCTAGGTGTAAGCAAAGTAAGGGAAACACCAAGTGGCTTAATTTACCTGCACTGGTTGGATTACTTCAAAGCAATGACCTTGAAAAGAATCCAAAATATCAATCTCTTAAAGATCATCCACCGTCTGGAATTGCTGATATACGTCCCTACTTAAAACAGCGGTCAGAGGCATGGAAAGAAGCAAGGAAGAACATACTAAACGCAAGCAAGGCAGGGGTTATTACTGGACATTTTGGTCTTTCTCAAGCCCAAAATTATTGGAAAAGTGCTGTCCAAGGAGAGATTATGGATAATAACCACAACACAAATTTCATCAATAAATTAGCAATGGAGTGGGGAACTGTTTGTGAGGACTGTGCTCGGGTCTCTTACCTAAAATTCTTGGCTGACTCATGCTATGAGTATACTGTTTTTGAAACTGGTTTGTGGACAGTTAAATACAAGGTCACAGAGATGTTTGGATGTTCCCCAGATGACATTGTTGTGATAAAGGGCACTGGAATGCATGGTATCACTGGCAGAGGTATTGTTGAGTACAAGTGTCCATTCAAAGGTGGTTTTCCCTCACACTACAAGCAACTGCCAGCATGTTATTATATGCAAATGCAGTTAAACATGAAAGCAACAAATACACACTGGTGCCATTTTGTCACTTGGACACCACAGACAACCAGAATATATATTGTACAGAGAAATAATGCTTTCATTGATGAACTTTTAGAGGCAGTGAATCAACACTTCTGGACTTTAACTGCAGCACCAACATCTCTTCACCCAAAGCTAAAAGAAATGGAAAGAAAAGCCAAAGATCATTCGGAGAAAATAAAAATGGTCATTGAAATACAGTCTTTAAGCAGCTTGTCTTCCCTCCCTCACCTTTCAAATTTCAGTCCTGACAACATTGACACCCAGATTGCAAAGGAAAAGAGTCATAAATCACAGAAACCAGAAAAACAGAACAAGCGCATCCTGCACTGTTCAAAATGTAGAAGACCACTTGTTATTTGCAATCAAGACAAGTGTATTGAAAAAAAGAACAGTGCTGCTAAAAGGTCTCTTTTCAGAGAAAATATAGCAGAAACACAATTAAAAAGTTCTGAACAGCCTCTAGTTTCATTAATGTTTAACTCATACATCAATGGTTCCGGTAACGTTGCAAACTCCTGTCATCAGGATGCCTTTTTAATTGTCATGTTGGAAATTCTTCATAGAAATCCACAATTTATCACAGGCTCAACAACATGCACACAACACACTAATGCACTTCAAGCCTTGAAATCTGCATGGACTCTCTACTGCAATCACAAACATCATGACAGTAAGATGGCCTTATGGTTGTGGTTGCAGAATAAAACATGTAATGGTCGCATCTATTATAGACTTGGAAATCAGTGTAGCCTAGAAGGGATTATTCATTCACTACATCATTATATGAGTGAGGAGGAACGGAAATTCTTCAGTTTTGTTACATCAGTTTCAAGAAGATGTTCAAGGTTCAGTGATCACAAATTTAAAGCAAGGGAACAGCACAATGGCACATTTAAAATTATAGTGGATGAAATTATCCCTGAAGATCGAGCAGATCCTTCAGATCCACAAAGTTCTTACAGTTTGGTGAAATACTTCAACCGTTATGCCATACCAGGTGGACACTCATGTTTATCCGGTACATGTGATTACAAGTATCAAGTTGGAAGTGATGACAGTGCACCCAACATACAAGCACATAAATGCAATAAACCTGCTCTTCGAACTACAACCATAAAACAAATTCCAAACCTTATTATATTAGAGATTTTTAAGCCAGATGCTTTGCCACTCAAGTGGGATCCTTATGTTGACCAGGAATTTGATGTATTTCAAGGGAAATACAAACTGACAGGGTTGATATATCACAGTCAAGCAAGGGCTCACTACTGGTCTGAGTTGTACGTTGGCAACAATAATACACACTCTGTGAGCCCTGGTTGGTATACCCATGATGGACTTGCCAATGGTGGCATGTGCTTAAAAACTGGGACTAAACCCAAGCTGGAATCTCATGGACACAAACAGAGTCATCCCCATCTGGAATAACTCCTGCAAGAAAGAAACGACTCTAGAGTATCGCTAACGTTTGTTGTGTTTTTTGCAATGATCTTGTGGACAAATAAATGTGAAAGACTTGTTTCACCAGAGTGATTCTCAAGGGTTTTCAACTTCCTTCAGATTGTCACACAAAAACAATTAACTAAACCCAGGAAAGGTACATAGCACATATTCAGGGCATATTATAAAGCGATCATCTTTTGATTATATCTGTATAAAATTAAAAGAGTTGATATGATTTTAAGCTTACTTATATTCAAACAATGCAAAAGCAAAAATTAATTTCCACATGTATAAAGCATGGACATGACACCAGAGCAGGGTTCAGACGTTTTTAGCAAGTTTTACGAAGTGGTGGGGACTTGTGGGGTTATCTAGCAAATAACAGGATACCTCAAACATGTTCTTACCTTAAACACAATCTTTCGATTCCTGGGTTTTTTATCTTTACTAATAAACATGATAATCAACTTGTCGAAGTCCGCTCCAGAGTCAGCTAGCCATTGCATCGGTTGTAGCTTTTCGTTTTATGTATGGTTTGCTGCAGAATTTGCATCCATGATTCTTCTTAGTGACCAAAAGTTAGGTTTAAAAGGGTCTGAAATTTTACCTGTGATGTCTGGACGTCGAATAGCCGAATTATTACTCGAATCTACACAAACGCGCTTTCGCCGCCATGTTTGTTTATCAAAATCAGTACTTAGTCTCGCTCGGCCAAATTTCTTAACTGGGGCGATCATCAATACTCGGTTCCAGGCCTCGCTGCTAGCCCCCCCTGGGATCAATTTTACTGTCTTTGAAAGGCTCAAAGTGAATTTTCGCAAGATAGCACTCGGGTAGCCGAAAACTTCCAATGCGAACACTACGAAATTTCCCGGGGAAATTCCACTGTACCTTGTGTTTACTTTGCGGATGAACAAATCACTTATGACTGACAAGGTATGCCTTATGTACAGAAAAGGATAACAAGCACACAAAATCATGAAATAGGCAACAGTTCTCATTATATATCTCCCCAGTTTCGTTTGATTATTGAAATAGATAGTATCTGTTCACGTATTTCGTTTCAGAAACAAGTCTGAAACAAGTTAAATTCCACCGTGTCCGCTGACCAACAGTGAGGCTCGGGTTAGTCACGCAATACGCTGTGAATCGATCGTGTTGCCCAAAACCGTGAATTACAGAACTTTGATGTTTATAGTTCGCCCAAAATGGACGTGGTGCAGGTTTTTCTCAGTGAGAAAGCCAAGGAAGATACGCTTAAGTGATATGGAGAGACGTTTGAGGTTTAAATATACGCGACAGACTACTTGAAATGGAAAAACGTCGGATCGCGCTTCGGGAAGTAAACAGCTCAACGGATTCAAGCCTCGCTTATGTAATGTAAGTAAGCTTACCTAGTTTTGGCTGCCACTCTGATTTTAAAGACTCAAATCTTCGGTATTTCTCAGAGGCGAACAGAAATAATTCTATTTCATGCAATAGTAAGGGTATACACGTGTGTGGACTTTGAGGCGACATCTAGTCCAAAATGCTGTCACCTTTTACTTGTTTGTCAACAACTACTGTGTGTGGACTATTTGTTTCAGTTTCAGGTCCGAATGGTTTAGAAGTTAGATTCTGAAATAAAAGTCTTTATATAAGATTATGAGTGGATATTCTGTTTGGGCTTGTAAAGCGAAAACTTACAACTTTCTCGCGCTACTAGGGGAAACCAACTGTGAATGCTGATTTTCGGCTCCTACAATTACCAGTTTTCGCATGATTTTTGCGAAAATTCCAAATATTATTATCATATGATCTACGAGGGAGTCAGTAGATCAATAACTAATAGAAATGAATGGGAGGGACCTTTTAGTTCGCTCCCAAGTTGTTTTCTGCTGCAACTATGGGCTTGTATTAAACCAAAATCTAGTGCAGGATGTGCAAGGTTTGAGCTTGTCATACGCGCTAAAAATAGCAGGTCCCAAAGATTTTTTTATCGATTTGGTTAGGCCAAAGGTAGAACTGAACCATGATAGTTGTATCTTTTTGGGGGGGATTATGCCATTGGAGATATTTGGCCACAAAATCACCATATTTTGATACGCTATTTTACCTAGTTAAATATTAACTTACATTGATTGACAGGTAATTAATCAAATAATCTGAGACTCCTGCACATAACTCATAAAGGATGTACTTATGCTCATGTGGAGCCACAAAAGAATTAGATAAATTCTACAAGCTTAAGGAGCCCCTCACTATACCCTTTTTTAGAGTAATTTTTATGGGCATTTTTGTAAAAAAAGCAAGGGGGGTGGTCTAACTCCCCCCGGAAAATTCCAAATATCAAGCCACTTTGGCTTTTGAAGTTATTAGGTGGGCCCTTCAATCTGGCCAAGTTTCATTGAAATCGGTGCGATGGCATGTATCACCACTGGCTGGTCCTCTCATGGACACGCTCTTAAACACGGAGCGATCCTATAAAAAGGAAGGACACGCCCCCTTTGAAGCGCTTTGTTGGCTTCCAAACGGATCAGTATAATGGTGGATGACGTCGGTAACGAGAGAGAAGAACTATCGTTTGTAAAATCGAAGAGGGAATCGATTTATCAATAAAAATAAGCTAAACACTACCTATAAATCTTGTAAAACACCAGAAATTAGCGAGATTAACGATAATAACGGAAATAATCAAGTTTCGTTGCCGCAATCGAAATATTAAACGAAACTTACCTCGAAATTCGAAATCCTTCTACCAAACACACAGTACAAAGATCGAAACCATTATAAACTGAAGCCTGCAAAGAACTGGACATCTGTATCCCTCCATCTGAACATGCCGATGTATCCCTCCATCTGAACATGCCGATAACCAACCGAGTCTGTGTTGTTCGCCAAAACTGGCGGGATTTATTAAAATTTGGCAGATGTTTTCCGCTAAATTATAAACGACCGCTCGAGTCGTCATGTTGGGTTCAAGTTCATTACCGCTTGTTTATCTATCGATCACGTACGTGAAAACTAACTCTACTAATCCGCTGGAAGTAGCAGTAATAAATTCTAAAGTTCTATGCACAAGTTAAAAATAAAAACATCTAAACACATTTGTCCCATTTCGTACGTGATCATGCATATTTGCATAATTTGCTAATTCGAAAAATCACCAAAGATACAAACAAAACACGACCTGATGTTGCTCTTATGTATCTTATGGATGAAATGATAATGGCAATGGCTGTCACATCAGTATTAAAATTAGCCAGTACTAAATATACAGTAAGCAATAGAGCGGCCGATTTCCAGCTCCGTCGTCTTGCGTGCGATCGCTCGCCGCTTGAGACACTTCACTTTTCTCCTCCGTCGCCCGCTCCGTTGTTTCTTCTAGGCTTCGCTTCCGCGACTTTGTGTCCTTACTTAGCTCTCCCCCACTAAACGACAGAAAGGATCGAAGCGATTCCATCTCGGAAGCCGGTTTCAGAAGAACAACCTATTTCGAGACAGAGTTTGTTTACGAATTTTATCCTAATCATTTCAGAAATATCTCGAAAGGATAAGATTTTACCAGCCGATAAATGAATTTCCGATCTCACAATAGACGAATAACTTAACTTTCTAAATTCTTCTCCTGTAGCCATATTCGTTGGATTGATTTTGAACAAAATAATTTGAGCTAAAACAGCTTTTCCGCCGACTTCACGTCCTTTCGAATCGAAGTTGCGGGAACTTAAACGTTGCTAAAATAAGACCTTTGGTAATCAGCCAATCCGATACGCGCGTTTGGGATTTTTGATTGACAGTCTGAACGGTTCAGCCTGGTCTTATAGGATCGCTCCGTGTTTAAATACTACGTATGCCAACTCTGCCAATTTTGTATATAATAAAGTTAATTGGCACAATATACCACGAAAGTAAAGTGTATAAAGTGTGGTTCCAGAAAATATCCATACCCCCACCACAGAGGGAATTGAAAATTCCAGAGGGGTGGGGGGGTCAATGGCCCAGGAAATTCCAGAGGGGAGGAGGGGTGAATGGTTGGATAAGTTTCCAGAGGGTCAACTTCACGTTCATGTCAGACATAATTGTTCAAAATTGTAACTTACCAACTTAGCAACTTCGTAGATCTTTCTTGAAGACGTAACTTTGTTTAACTGTTTTAAAGAAACCCTTGTTACAGTTAAAACATGTTTCCTTTTCCCGATAAGCCTTTGTAAGCGAAGTAGTCCAAGGGAGATAAGAAATCTTTGTCTGCGTTGCCTGACTCAGTTATTATAAACGCTGTGTCTATATGACCGGCAGCCGGTCAAGGTTTTCATTTCACTAAATGACCGGCAGTCCAATATTTTTGTCAAATTACGTAAAATCAATGGCTTTCACCGATTCTTACTAAGCTATTTCGATTAAGAACTCTTAAGCGCTTCTAGAGAGCTCTATGGCTCTAAAGTTGACGCGCAGCTTTTCGCTGGGCTCAGAATAGCGAGCGACTAAAGTGACACTTAGTTTCTGCACGTTTGACTGGACTGCCGGTCAAGGTTTTCATTTCACTAAATGACCGGCAGTCCGATATTTTTGTCAAATTACGTAAAATCAATGGCTTTCACCGATTCTTACTAAGCTATTTCGATTAAGAACTCTTAAGCGCTTCTAGAGAGCTCTATGGCTCTAAAGTTGACGCGCAGCTTTTCGCTGGGCTCAGAATAGCGAGCGACCGAAAGTGACAGTTTCTGTTCGCTTGACTCGACTGGCGGTCAAGGTTTTCAAATCACTAAATGACCAGCAGTCCGATATTTTTGTCAAATTACGTAAAATCAATGGATTTCACCGCTTCTAACCAAGCTATTTCGATTAAGAACTCTTAAGGGCTTCTAGAGAGCTCTAGGCTCTAAAGTTTTTAACATTTTTACGCGCAGCTTTTCGCTGGGCTCAGAATAACTCAATAAGTGACAAGGAACTCACTGATCCAACGCCGTTCAAAATGAAGTAAATGACGAAAATGCCAACAAATTTTTTCACTGAATTTGTGTGCATTGAAAAAGATCTCGCAAAATTGTAAAAAAATATCCGGTTTTGTAGACTTTTTACGGCGTTGTTGGCAACGTGACTGATTAGCGTGACAATGTGTTACAAATTAACTAATTACGTCATACAGAATTGACCTTTCGCGCTCTGTTGGCGGGAAATTTCTCTCCTCTTTAGAAATTGGTTCAGTACGTCTGCTTCGAGTTCAAGAGTCTTTTGTTCAGCCTATATTGTTTTTGTAGTTTATTGTTTCTAGTCGAAAGTGACGGTCAAGATGAAAAGGAGAAGCCCTTTTGCTCAAGGTAAACCAAATCTTAAGTTCAGGAACAGAAACGATTTTAAACTCCGGTTGTTTTAGTTTTGACATCGAGCGAGTCAGTGATGCATTAAAATCGGTAGTTAATAACTTCATATATAATCGAATTTCAGCTCAGAAAATGGATCCAAAATTGCAGGTTAGTTTGAACACTGTTCTCTCATTCGTTGGCTTTTGGCTGATTCAGTTGATGTTTCCTCACTTGGAATAAGCAGAGAGCGGGTTGAACCCCCACAGCGTTGTCGTGATGTCCCATTTAGTCGCAGAGTCTTTGGCAAGGTGGTCATCTCAGACGAGGAAAGTGAAAAAGAAGAGGAGAATGGCGATTGGGTAAAGGTCCAATATGGAAAGAAAAAGAAGAAGACGCATAGCCAGCAGAGACAAGGACACTTACCCAAAGGTGGGAAAGGAAACGCTACATCTCCAAGAAAATATTTCGGCAAGAATAAAGAGTGGACTTCCACGGAGCCTTCTATTGACGAAAGCTTAAGAAATGGCAATGAGGGGAAAGAAAAAGGTGCAGGAACCGAGTGTCCTATTCAGGATGGCGATGAAGAGACAGTGGATGTCAAGAAAACTAATGATACTAAAGACTCTAACGCAAGTGACACGCGGCTCGACAACCCTGAAACTAAAGGTTCTATGGATGTTAATTCTGAGGTTGAAAGTGAAATGAAGCAGTACAGTGAAACAAGAACCGACTGTCCTATTCAGGATGGTGATGGAAAGACAGTGGATGCCGAGAAATGTGCTGAAAGCGAAGACCTCAACTCAAGTGACACGCGGCTCGACAACCCTGCAACTGAAACAAAGCAATGTGAAGTGGAGTTTCGTCATCCTCTTTTGGTACAAAACAACAGTGAGAAAGAAGATAACTATTTCGAAGAAGACGGAGACGAAGTTTGTGGTTTTGAAAAACAGAGTGAGGTTTTCTTTGTGGGACGGAAATTTAGTAGTATGAGTGAGCTTGAAACGGCAAAAAAGGTGTACGAAGACAGTCATTATTTTGAATTGTGGAAGAGAGATGTGAGGACACTGACTTCGGCAGCAAAGCGTGTTCCCAAGAAAGTTGCGAAAGCCAATCAAGATCTTAAATACTACTCATTAAGGCTGACCTGCAAATTTGGTGGAAAAGCTGTTGAATCTGGAAAAGTAAGAAAACGAAAAACAAAATCATTCAGACAAGGATGTCCGTTTGAGGTTTATATTGCACTGTCTGAGGATGGGAAATATCTTCAGGTCAACCGTATATCCAAGCAACATAACCATGCTCTTAAAAAACAGATTTACGAGCGCCTCCCACGTCAACGAGCTGCACGCTGTAAAAACGTTGCAAAGGATATCGAGGACGCAATTCAGCTGCAAGCGAACCCGAAGCTCCTAAAAGAAAAAATCGAAAATGCCTCTGGTAAAAGAGTAACACTTAAAGATATCTCAAACATCAAACAAAATTCCATGAAACATTTGAAGAAAAATGATCTTGAAAACTGACGTCATAGAATATTTGAAAAAACAACCAGGCACCAAGACAGACATAGTTGTTGACGTGGATAACAATTTTAAAGGCCTATTTTTCCAAGACGATTACATGGAGGACATCTATGCCCATTTCCCAGAAATCCTCCTGGTAGACGCAACATACAAGTTACTAGACCTACGAATGCCTGTTTATCTGCTCATGTGCATAGATGGTGACGGACTGAGTGAAATAGTGGCAATGTTCATTGTGGCAGAAGAGACGAAAGACGTAATTCAAGCATCTGTCGATTTGTTTAAAAAGCACAATCCTTCCTGGGATAAGACACAAGTGATTATGTCTGATAAGGATTTTACTGAACGTGACGCGTTTAAAGCCTGCTTCCCAACTGCAAGTCTAAGTATTTGCCTTTATCATACGTTACGATCATTTAGACGCGAAATTACTTGTGAGAAAATGGGAATATCGTCCGCAGAACGGTCAAGAGTACTGGAAATTCTGTCCTAAATGGCTCATTCTAAGAGTTCAGGGCAATACGAGAAAGCTTTTTACAATAACTGTCTAAATTCGCGTGCGTTCATTGGCTAATTTTTATCATCAATAAGAGTACAGACAGATGAAATTTTAATTAATGCGAAAATCTGTGCAACTTTTGAAGTAACAAGATGGAGGGCGATACGCCGGACTTTAATGTTTTCCACTTTAGTTTTCTAGATGACACTCTCCCTAACTGGGAAAAAGAGATAGAATTGTCAGATACGGAACTTCTCTCCTGTGCAGAAGCTCAAGTAAACGAGGCAATTGAAACAACAACTAGGTTTCCAAAATTAAGCGGAGACGACCTACAAGATATTGTTGCAAACGCGGAGTCCAAAGGCTCTAAACGAAATACAGAGTGGTTTGTAAAGATGTTTGAAGGTAAAGACACGCGATAACAATTATGACAGTCTAGTTTCTTTCAAATATTTGCGGCTAGAATTCTTGTTGTTCCCTGGAAAACGTAAGTTTCTCACCTTCCGTTTAATTTCCAGATTGGTGCTTTGAGCGAGAAATAAACAAAACCTTGCTCGAAATGAGTGAAGAAGAGCTAGACGAAAGCCTTCCACGGTTTTATGCTGAGGCCCGCACCAAAACAGGTGAAGAGTACAGCAGGTCGTCGCTTTTTGGCTTCCGTAACTCTGTTGAACGGCACTTCAACGCCAACAACCGGTCGGTAAAAATTACGCTACAATCCAGCTTTCAGCCGTAGCAACAAAATGCTGGAGAGCAAATTAAAGGCACTGCGACGAGAGGGAAAAGAAAACGTCCAGCATAAGGCAGTTATTGAATCTGCAGATCTGATCAAGATTAACAACAGCCCTTTCATGAGTCCACACACTCCTGACGGCCTGCTTCGCAAAGTTTGGTTTTACGTAACCCTTTACTGGTGTCGTCGTGGTTGCGAAGGCCAGCGTTCACTTCGCCGCGACAGCTTCAAGTTTGCCAAGGATGCTGATGGAAACGATTTCATAACGATGTCTCATGACGAGCTGACAAAGAACCACCAGGGTGGATTCAATGAGAAGACCTGCGAGGAAAGGCAAACTCGCCTATACCGCATTGGCCAAGATGGCGAGGCATTTTCATGTTTTCAACTGTACGCAAGCAAGCTAAATCCGAAGCAAGAAGCTTTTTTCCAGAAGCCCAGGTCAGATGCGAAATTCCGGTTTTCTGATGCAGTGTGGTATGAAAACAAGCCACTAGGTGTCAACCGACTGTCAAAGATCATGAGAGAAATCTCCCTTGGAGCTAACCTCTCGAAGACGTACACAAACCACTGTGTACGAGCAACCGCCATTACGTTGTGGTCGGATTCCTGCATTCCAGCTCGTCACATAATGAGTATTTCAGGCCATGTTAGCGAGCAAAGCTTGGCTAGCTACAACCGACGACCGTCTACAAGCCAGCTCAAAAACTGCTCCGACATTCTGTCAACAGCCCTGCAGAACGGTCAAGCTCCAGTTCCGAATGCCATCACCGCTCAACTATCTGCCCGGCCCAACTTTGCTTCGACGAGTACAGTCTCTGTGATGGCTCCAAATGCCTCACCCGGTGGAATTTTCAATTCATGCCACATCGGTGAAGCTCAAGTGTTCGTGTTTTCGAATCAATGAACATGTTTTCGCAGTGTGAATTTGATTCAGATTGATTTTTTGCAGCAAGTGAGAATTCTAATTTATGCAAGCTGCAAACTTCATTACTTCAACCTTCAACTGTCAACTTTTTAACCAATGAAATTTTATTGACTGTTATAAGTAGCCAATCAGAAAGCGAGAAAAGCTATTGACAATGTTCGCGTCAATTTGAGTAAAATCCACGTTTACGGCTGTTTACTGTGTCTTTTCCCCTCATTTTAACCTGGCAATTAACCATTTTCGGATTCATGTTATTGTAAAAAACAAATTGACTTCAGTTTTTAATGCGTCTGTCCTCTTATTGATGATAAATTGCGTCATAACATTGTCAAAGTTTGCTGTGGAAATCACTCGCCTGCGGCTCGTTCGTTAAAAGTGTTTGCTCAAGGTACGCCAGCCTTCTACAGTTCTGCTCGGAGTTCATGTCTGTTCTTAAATGCCTTAGAGAAGAACGAAATCACCATTACGTGATGGCAATTTCGCGCAGGCAAACAGGGTATGAGCATTTCACCCAAGATGTACAAAAATACTCGCAAAATCTAACTCCCTATGCCTTTAAATTTGTACAGCAACAGTACGATTCCGTGGTTAAAGTGCGAGTCATAGCTCAAAAGAGTAGCTCGGAGTTTAGTCTCTCTGCTGGGTCGCAGAACAATAACCGTCCGGAGCCACACAATGCTTCACCAACTCATTGCACCTGCCTTTTCTTCTCGCGGATGGCCCTGCCGTGCAAACACATCTTTAAGGTGAGAGAATTAGTTGGCCTTTCAGCTTTTGATGAAGCCCTTGTCCATAAGCGCTGGACGATGGATTTCTATTTGTCAACGAATCGCTTAAACTCCCTTCCGATATCCCATGGACAGGACGAGGATCATAGCGTTGAATGTAAAACTATCGAAGAAAACAAAACAAATGTATTTACACAGTCACAAAAGTTCAAAAAAGGCCTTCAAGCGGCACAGGTTCTTGCCTCACTCGTCAGCGAGGGAGGAATGGCTACGTTTAAAAAAAGATACGAAGTTCTGGAGTCCATAATTACAAGATGGAAACACGGAATCGAGGTTACTGTACATGACGCGGAAAGAGTGTCACCACAGCCAAAGATAGACTCTCTACCACAAAACGCAGAAGAAGTTGGGAAACCGGATATTAAAAGCAACAACCTAAAATCCGAAAAGCTAGAGGCAGACATTCTTCCCGCGAAGGAGAAGAAAAAAGACAAGGCTGCAGATCAAGAACTCTTGAGTGAAAACGAATTTGAGGAAGGCGGTAATCATATCGGTGACAACCATGTCGAACGCCCATGCAAAGATGAAAACGAGGAACTGAAAGTGCCTGATTACTCTCAAATAAAGATGCCACCTAAGATGTTGAAGAGAGGTCGTCCAAAAGGAGCGGAGACAACTGTAATAGGTCTTCCAAGGAAAAAGAAAAAAAAAAGAGGGCCAAAAAAGTCTGGTCCCGTTTAGTAAACTCAGCCCCATCGAAAAGGACCGAATGATTCTTGGCTCTTTATCAAGTTCCCTGGCTGTGGCAGATGCCATTGGGGGTCACCGACTTCTGACCAAAGTAGATATTTTGCCTACTGGCAAAATGTCAGACGCCATAAAAGATCATGAGATGCTAGACCTCCACCGTGTAGAAAGATACTTTGAAAAGGATGCATGGTTGTATGTTCTCAAAGCAAGTGAGGAGAAAAACCGCGTGGACTTTATCTGTGCTGTCTGTTCTAAGTCTATAAACGACGCAAGGGAAGACAGCATCGCGTGTGACCGGTGTCTTCTGTGGTCGCACTTCAGGTGTACTGCGTTAAAAAAACGACCAAAGAACAAAAACTGGTTTTGCAAGTCTTGCAAGTTAAAGTACTCATAGTGATTATAAAAAGTGCAATCTTATCCATCCAAGCTAGTATACAGGAATACAGTTGATGTACAATGATAAACAATTTAGCATAAAATTCTTAATTCAATAATACAATCAGCTTTACAATGGTCAATTCTAAAATGTGAGCCTATTATACTACTGGTTAGTTACCTGGTTACCGTAGTTAGCATGCTCCGACCAGACGAAAACTATTTTACTGTAAAATCTGATTGATACACGCTTAACACATTTCTCGTAGTATATTGTAACTACAACAGTATACCGTATTAACAATATATCGATTTAAAAGTGCCCTGGGCGTTTATTAAACTTTTGGACCTTGAGAGTGAGCGCTTATTCGAGGCTGGGCGCTTAACCATTATCAGCAGTAAACAATAAATGATAACAAAACCTAAAGATATTGAAAAAGCAGATTTTTTAATGGTCTTTGTAAGTTTCTAAGAACACTCGGTCCTTGGGAAAGTCTCTCGTTGTCACTAATCTTGCTAATGTCAGTTAGCGACCTCCCCCTGTGCATGCAATTCATTTTTTGAGGGGTGGGGGTAGGCACTTATTCGAGCTTTTTTCCTACGTACTGGGTGGGCGCCTCTTCCAGGTGGGCGCTTATTCGCGTTCGGGCGCTTAATGGAATAAATACGGTATTTTCTAGACTACGAGCAGGGGGTGGCGAGGCGCCACCCCCCCCCCCCCCTCGTCCCCAATTTTCGCGCGGCCGCTTTTTTCGCTCCGCTCTAGTTTTCGCTTTACTCGACGGACTATAAGAAAAAATAGGGACTGCTCGTAGTCTACGTATTTTCACAACAGTAATTTTACTGAATTTGACAAAAAATATCGGACTGCCGGCCATTTAGTGATTTGAAAACCTTGACCGGCAGTCGAGTCAAACGTGCAGAAACTAAGTGTCACTTTAGTCGCTCGCTATTCTAAGCCCAGCGAAAAGCTGCGCGTCAACTTTAGAGCCGTAGCGCTCTCTAGAAGCGCTTAAGAGTTCTTAATCGAAATAGCTTAGTAAGAATCGGTGAAAGCCATTGATTTTACGTAATTTTACAAAAATATCGGACTGCCGGTCATTTAGTGAGTTGAAAACCTTGACCGGCAGTCGAGTAGAGCGAACAGAAACTAAGTGTCACTTTCGGTCGCTCGCTACTCTGAGCCCAGCGAAAAGCTGCGCGTCAACTTTATTGCCATAGAGCTCTCTAGAAGCGCTTAAGAGTTCTTAATCGAAATAGCTTACTAAGAATCGGTAAAAGCCATTGATTTTACGTAATTTTACAAAAATATCGGACTGCCGGTCATTTAGTGAAATGAAGACCTTGACCGGCTGCCGGTCATATAGACACAGTGTATTATAAAACTGTTGTTTGTGAAACTTTCTTGCGTAGAAAAATATTGTTCACTGGCTACAATTGAATTTGTACCAATGTTTAAAAGGGAAACTTTTGCATGGCTATAAAGTGAAAGCCCCAATTTTACATAAAACATTGAAATATTTGTTTGTTATTTTTGTGTAAAGTTACGGGCAAAGGTCAATTCCCGGGGTCAATTATAACTGGTTTGTCAAAACTGACCCGTGTTAAAACTTATTTTGTCCAAAGTATTTCAACTCAAAGTCTAAAACTATTAACTTAATTTCTATGCCAAAATTCAGCAAAATAGAGCCAATTCAACATTCTTTTAATGCGTTATTGATCTCATACAAAATTTGCATAAGAACGTGAACATGCTAATGTCTGGGTCAATTCCAAAAGCGATCTTCCCCCCCCCGGGCAAACCCCCGGGCATTTGACTTTTTAAAAAATGCCTGATCAAATTCCCCTCTATATGGGCCGATTTCTAGGTCAAATGCCCCACTGGTTGGGGCTGAAAAGTCATCGTGTTGGTTTTTTTTTTTTTTTTTTTTTGTATTCGCTAGCTCTGTTTATATAATAATCAACGAAATTCATACATTAATAAATTTAAAACAATTTATTATTAAAGATAATGCATAACATCACATATGAAACTCAACTAACAGAGAGTTCAACGATATATGTACCGATACTCGCTTTTCTTTTATATTTAATGTACATGAAGTTTGCTAATACGTGTGATAACAAGAACAATGATAAAAAACAATGTGTTATGAAACCTTGACATGCCAACAAGTCGAGCTTCGAACGCCGAGCAAAGGGAGAACGAAGCTTGAGGGAACTTGGACATACCACTGAAAATGAGAAGCGAAGAGCAATATGTAACCCCGCCATGCCAAAAACAATCTCAGATATATTTGTTGGAACGCTTCTCTATGGTAGTATTAAATGGCTTACTACATTAAAAACTGTTTGACGCAAAATATACGAGTAAATTCTGGCTGTGAATAAAGCATTGCGACAATTTATGCGACCGCTGACCAGCATTTTTTCGACGGGTCAAATGCCCGATGGGTCGGGTTTCTATTCGCGTCAAATGCCCCACTATGTGGAGCCGAACAGGGGTCAAATGCCCGGGGGTTGCCCGGGGGGGGGATGATCGCGCTTGGAATTGACTGATACATAATTTCGTTTTGCGGCTCCATTTCGTCTGCGGTTTCAAGTTATGATCTGAAAGGTCAATTTGTCTCCCTGCCCTGCTAATGCTTATTTTTGTCTATTCCGATTCACTAGGAAAACTATTGACTAAAATAACTAGACTGAATGATTACCATGAGAAATTTTGATTGAGTAGAACTAAAGTGATAATCCTTCTGATCTCCTACAAATTTGCATAGGAACGTAAACATGACATATGCAAATTATAATTAAATGAAAACACATTTTTGCATTGCCGGACTTATTCCAACAATTTAGATTTAAAATCTTCAGCGAAGCTGATGGTAAAGTTTGATGTCAATGACCACAGGTAAATATAAAACACAGCAATTATTTCAGTATCAAGAACTTTTTGGCAAACCCTGCCGGTGAAATTGAACAGTGCGCGCGCTCTTCGATATAACGCATATTTTCTCCTCATGTAGGCAGTTCTTGATATTTTCTAAAATGTTCACATCAAACTGATTTTTGAGGCGTTCTTTTGAAATGAAACTTTTCCAGAGGGGGGTGGGGGTGTATTCTGTATTTGAGGGATTTCCGAAGGGGTGGGGGGGGGGGGGTGTCAAAAAAAATACCTCGAAAATGGAAAATCCTGGGGGGTGGGGGGGTCCTATGTGAAATTCCCTCCGTGGTGGGGGTATGGATATTTTCTGGAACTACACAATGCAAGGGTTAACGAAAAAAACTTTCTTACAGGTTGAAACAAATTCACTTTATTTGAGTTTGAGAGTTTGGTGACATGTCATTTTGGCCAAATGAGTCTGGATGATTTAACGTGCTGCCCCTGGATGATGGACATCCTCTTCAAGTCATGGGGGAGGATCTGCAGACCTCTTCAAATGCCCCGCAAATAGCAGAGCAGCACTCTGGACAACTTAGCCAAGTGTTTACATATGGGGGCACTCCTGGGAGCTCTTCCAGGCCAGCACTATTTGGTGGAAATAAACAAAAAGGTGGTGACATTGTGAAGATTATCCATGCAGAAATGATCCACAAGAATGAGAAGGGACCCCCATCTTTCCAAGAGCTTGGGCAGACATACATTAACATTAGTGGAGATACAGCTAATGTCCACTATCTTCTGTCCAAGGCAAGGGATGCCTTTAATGATCCCTCTCTGGAGTTGGTGACTAGTAATGGTCTGAAGATAATGGACAACGAAGGCACTAAAGGTAACTTTTGGTTTTGGCATTGTTTACTTAACTGCTTAAGACTTATATAGTACATTGAGTCTTGAAACTCCATATTATTATATACGTATTATCATTAAATTTGTTGCATGAAGTAAAGTAGAAATGAAAATAAAGAAGATGAGAAAGGGGTGACCACCCATTTGCCTTAAATTATATACAGAAAATATTTTATTTTAATGATAGAATGAGAATCTCTGGCAAGTGAGAGGCACAGACTAAATATGAGTATTGTGATTTCTCTTTTGTTTGCAGGTTTTGCTTTTTGGAAGTGTGGAAGCAGAAAAATTTATGCTGTCAGGGTCATAAGCAATATCCGGGTTCCTTTAAAGAGATCAGCCAAGTCAAAGGCAAAGGCAACTTACCCTTCCTGTTATGACATTTCTGATGATAGTGATGAGGACTTTACTCCTAAGAAGTCCACAGGCATTAATCATGGAGATATTCAGATGGTAAATTCTCAAATCAGTGAATTCAAATCAATGGTTTGTGACCTATTAAAAGTGAACCAATCTTTGCCCTTGCCACTTGGAGTTGTCAAACTGTTCAGAGACGCATTTAAGTGCAAAATTTGTCATGCAACACCTATGACACCCCCCGTTATTGCAACAAAACGTTGCAACAGCTTGCTTGGTTGCGAGGAATGTGTTAATACTTGGTATGATGGTGCTGATGGTCTAAGTAAGAAATGTCCACATTGCAATGAACCAAGAGGATATGCCTCTACGTTTCAGTTTAAAGGCACAGATGAGTTTTTAGTTGGGGTAAAGGGATTAATTAAGTGTGATGAAAATTATCCCAGCAACTAAAACTAGAGTCCATCGTTGACTTTACTGGTTTTTCAGTGTACATGTATTTTATTCAATAGCTGTTATTAGTGGTCAACTTGCTATTTCAAGGTATTTCGTGTACCCCTCTAAAGCAGATGTTGTTTGATTCAGGTTGATATTGTTAAAGTAGAGACAGTGTTCATAATTGTAACATTTTATTGACAAACAGTTGCCTATGGATGGCTTCCTTCACAGTCACTTTAAGTATTTTAACCTTGTCGTAATTATTTCACATTTTCACGTAAGTAAGTATTGATATTTCAGAGGAAGACTTGAATTCAGTGTCAACAATCATATTCAGCTGCCCTTTGCTCTGTAGTTTTGTTACATTTGTACTGATATGATGAGTATCTTTGTGGTAGTTGTAACTGTCAGTTTGGATTTAACGATGATGGTAGGTCAATAAAATACTGTAGGCCCTCTTTAAAAGGGTAACAGCGAACATAGCAATGATTTTCCGCCTTTATTATTACGGCATATATTTGATTTCGGAAGAAAGGGAAATCTTGCCTTCGGCCTGACAAGTCAGGAAGTTTTTCCATTGATGCGTCGGAGGCACAAAAAACGTTTACATTCAATCGAATTGCCAAGAGTATTCCGACGGCTTTTACTAGCGTAACGAGTCCATCATCCAAGTGTCTCTATTCCAACAGACTGATGGGACCAAGCTTAGTGTGCGTTATATTCCCTTCATGACAAATGGGTGTGCATGTGAAATATTCTTGTTTACTGAAATAATAAAACAGCTTTTCTTTTTTAGAAAAAGAAGAACGAAACGTTCAAGAGCAGAGATGGGAAAACGATGAGAAAACGATGACAAAACGCGATTTCAGCTTGTGGGGCGAGTGGGCAGATTTTTCCTTAAAATTTATGGTCCAACTTACCCCGCAAGGAAAAGGCAAAAAAGTGGAAGGTAGTTGGCTTGGACGATGCTTAACCCATATTGACCAAAAACTCGTAATGAGGTATTTTTATTAATTTACGGACGTTTGTTATCTAACATTTAAATCTAGAAGAAAAAAATTCCTTTTTAACGAAAATATGATCATTTTTAGTTTAGTTGTAATAGGTAAGCAAGTTAAGAAACAATAAATTAACCCCGAAAAAGTGTTTTCCTTCCTTAAAGGGAATCGAACCCATGGCCTATGAGTTTGCGCTGCAGTGCTTCATTAACTGGGCTAAGAAGATTCATTCAACGACAGCAGTCAACTGTCAGAAGTTGTTTTAGTTTATTCCTTTTTTCATAAATTTTCTGTTCTCAGGAGAGTGGTTATTCCTTCAAGCGCTTTGGAAAGCGGGAGGGGTAAGTTTGTGAGCACTCTTCGACAAGCGTTTGGCGGGGGTATATTCTTTATTTTCGGAGAGTGTAAAAAACAAGGATGTCATAGAGTTTTATAAGTGGCTCAAAGACCAATACGAGGAGGCAGGAGATTACGCATCATTGGAAGAAATATACCACCTTGGCTACCACGGTGAAGGATACTGGGTCCTTTCTGACCACGTAAGTATATTTACCATGAGTATTCAGTGCATCAGGGACTCCTTCGGCATATTCTCAGTCTATACCTACAGCTCTGTTTTCCGATTTTTTAGAGATTTTTTTGATTTTTTAAAGGTGACTCGGGGTTTTAGCGGTCTACTTCGAGGCACCTTGTATTTTCAATGTTACACATTGACTAAATCTTTAGTTAATGAAACATAAATAGCCTTGAAAGTTGCGCGCAACTCACCATCAATGTTCTAACAAGTTGGATTTTATATTAAGCTCCACGTTCAGGATGGCCAAGTGGTCGCCGACAACGAGCACAAAAAATTCCTGAGGGAGGACCTAGGCCAACTTTTGGTTCAAGTTAAACCCTCTCTATGGTGCGAACCTAGCTTGTCAGAGACGATAAAGAGGTAAAATATAACTTCAACGCTTGCACACTTAAACCACTTGTAACCGCCTATACACCGCCTTTCGTGTCATCCGGTTTATAGGTCGTAGGCAAATTATAGATGTGACCTGTGCATTGGGAAGGATGGGGAAGGAAGATCTCGAGATCTTTTTTTTAACCATGCCAAAAAACAAGTCAGAGAAACCGTGACGCCATAAATCATAAGTAAATTTAGCATTAAAAGCAAATGAGCGTTTTTAGAAAAAGTTATAAGAAGGAATTGGTTGATATAAATTGAAAATGTTTTTTTTATATGTAAGAGGAAACGTCACTCTATGATCATAGATCTGAATTGTGGATCACATAATTTGCAAGTATTTTGATTGGAATCTATCTTCCCCACGTTCCATTTTGTTGGATCGTTGTTTATTTCTTTGTATGCAATGATTTAGTTACTTCGAATTGGGCCAAGCCTTGGACAGCAATAACGCTTCCTTTATAATGGCTAGTTCCTTTGCTGTGTGGCGGACAATAAGGAGTGTCCATAGCGCTCAGACAGGTGCGTTTTGGATTTTTTTTAATTTTTAGAATATGATTTTTTTGCCAATTGAAATTACCAAATGAAGCCAAAAATAGCACACCTTGGCGTGCCATTTCATACCTTTTTCAAACACCAAAGGCTCCTTGAAAAGGTCTCTGCTTTAGTTGACGTCTGTCGAATTTAAAATAGACCCGATTCGCCATACTCAGTATGATATTTGAATATTTAGATATTTTTAATGATGAAAAAAAAAAAAAGTCGTAGTTACAGTTTATTGTGATTTTCGAGCTCTATTTTTGGATTAAGTATCGATCTACAGATTAAGCAGATGGTGTAAAATCTTGAGCTTGATTAAAATAAAATACAGACAAGAGTCATTAAACTTGAGTTTCAAAACTTATGGCGCAACTCCTATGAGGAGGAAACAAGGTTGACTGGTTTGTTTCACAAACAGATGAAGCCAACATTGGGTTAATAACTAGCGGCAAAGTTATGAACGTGGGGAAGTCTACCTCTGCCAAAATCATTGCACAAGCGATGGGTGTTGCAGAGAGTCATCCCCTTTTAATGGCAGGAGGCGATGGGATAACATCCGGGACCTCCTTGTAAGTATTTCAAAGAAGGAAGTTCAGGTTGAAAATCAGGTGAGGTTGAATTAATGGATTTTGTTGAATAGAATTCATAAGTGGAATGCATGTTAGCTAATCTTATCCTGACATCTTAAGAAATATCTACTCTCTTTACACAACCCCACAGAACCTGGACTGAATAAAATGCGCAGCTAATGTACATAATGTAATTACAAATATGTTCATAACGGATAAGAGTTAGAAAAAGAATCAAAGGATTGAACAGTTTTAAAATTTGACATTGTCTTTACAGAAAAGTAGTTATGGACACCATTAGCAAGACAACTTGGCTTGGGATACTGGATGATGCCAGATTTCCCCAACCAACCTCAGAATTCCTGCTGCAGTTGCAAGGAGGATTTGCACAGGGGTCCTTAACTACGGGCAAAAAGGTGCCACTCGGTAGCCTTCTGATGACCTCAAACGAAATTGTTCCTGCCAGGTTAGTCAGCCAATCCCAATGCTAGATTCTTCCTAATATCACCTCCCTTCTCATCTTTACCCGTATATACACAAGACGTAACATTACGACGACGGGTTCATCCTTTCCTCATATACATAAATAAAAATAGATAAATAACTATAAATAAGTAACTGTATAAAAATGTCTAGATACTTTTTATCTTTCAGGCTTGATGGCAGGGTTACCACCAAATAGAGAGACAAAGGCAAAAGAGAAGAAAAAGCCACAGTCAACAGCACTGCCACAGAAAAAACAACCTCTAATCGTAAAACAGAGGAAAGTAACGAGTAAGCCTGTAATACCAGAAAAGAAAGCACAATCATCTTAAGGCCAATTGGGTGAATAGGTTTTGCCAGAAAAGAGCGCCGAATCACAGAGAAAAGAGGGTGATGAGGCGGAATTGGCCGCAACTCTAAAGAAAGCCCCAGAAGAGAAGTGTAATCATATGGATGAGAAGGGCAAATCAGTACCGCCAAATAGAGAGACAAAGGCAAAAGAGAAGAGTAAGCCACAGTCGACAGCACCGCTAGGGAAGAACCAGTCACCACCGAAAAAGGGCGAAGAATCTTCCTTAGGAAGCAAACTTTGGAAACCGAAGTGAAAAGCAATCAGTGTGATCATCAACTGAAGACTAACCGCGTATCACTGTGGAGAAAAAAGCAAACATCACTGAAGACAAGGATGAATTCAAACCTGTGAATAAGAATATTGATGAATGCTCTGGATACAACAACAAAATTCTGCGATCTTGGAACTTATCTATATGGTCTGCATTCTTCGTCTAATAAGAAGCCCACTAGTGGAACTTTGCACGCAAACTGCAAACACCTCAAACAAGGATGCCATTAGATGAAGTCGTGATCTTGTTGGTAGTCAATTACGAAGATTTTCCGAGTTAAGAGAAGATGTCCAGAAAGAACTTGGGAATAGGAATTTGTCCAAAAAACACAAATATGTTATTTAATAAAAAGGACATTCGAAGCAGAAAAGATAAAGCAAATTAGGGTGAGAAATAGTGAAAAAATGGGATGCAAGCTAAAAGTAGTGGAATTTCCAGACCTTGTAGCCATTCTGGAATATGAATTTGAAGAAGGTGACCAGAGAGAACGTGGAGGCGGTTGACTAGAGAGTCACTCAAAACTTCGTAAGGAACTTTTGTATACGGCATCAGATAGTAAAACGAGGATGAAAGATGCCAATGAGGCAATTCTAGCGTTGGCGCCTGAGGATTTTACAATCTCCCTGTCGACATGTTTTAACTAAATGCAAAACTTTAGAAAAGACACCCTAAAGGCAAGACAACATCACGAAGGACGAGGAGTAAATGCTTGCTTGTCCCTTAACAAGGCACCAGATACAGCACCAATCAAGGAAAGAGTCATCAATATTCACTGGACATCATCGAACGTCAATTATGTCTTGGACAAAGCCTCTAAAGAACAAAACATCTACTGCATCGATTCGTGAGATGCTAAACAAGTGATAAGGGCGAATACAGGACATGGAGGACGTGCCTGGAGAAAAATACAGAATCCAGATCATACCTTCAACACCTCACGAACCAATGCAGCAACCCCAATGACTCATTTACTTGTCGAGACAATCAAAACTAAGAGAAAAATGTCGTTGAACAACAATCCTAAAGCTCTTTCTCTCTCCGTCATCGAGAACAGATGTGGTAGTGCATATAAAAATAACTGGAAGAGCAATCTCATTTTTAAATCTGTCCCACTACGAGCATGAAACTATTTTTCGATCAGTTAACGAGTTTCTGTACATGACTACACTCCCTGCACTTAACGCATGCTTCAGAAACCAGGAAACTGGACAATTTAAAGAAATACTCGCATCCATCGTGGACAATGTAATACAGAAGCCAAGAAGCCCACATTGGCAAAATCATGACCTGTTTGCAAAACGTAAGTCAACACTGGAGGAGATGTGTAAACAGAATAATTTTAGGAAGCGATGATTCTAAGGGCAAGGTAGTTGAAAAGCTATGCAGAACATTACAGTTAGATGAACCTGACGAAATTGAAAAATTTGATGGGGACTTGAGTGTCATACCCACCCAACTCCAAGAAATTTCTAAACTTCCAGTGTTTAAATTGGAACAATATCTACACCATTTCAACATCCCATGGTCAGGAAGTAAAGTAAAGATCAGCTGGCTCTTAGAGTTTTGGTGCTTTGAACCGGAACAACTCGCCGCTTATTTCAAAGAGAACGTGACAGTTTACTGGGGATGATTGCTTTGGTTGAGCAAATGATATCTGCTCAAAAAGAAGTTAAAAGTATCAATAATGAGTTTCTAACCGGACAGAGAGCTTTCTTTACCCCTGAGGAAAGCAGTCTTTCATCGTCAGGGCCCAGAAAAGCGGCTGGACAACCTCTCAACAGGAAAAGTGAAAAACTGCCGGTCCCAGATGGCACCACTCTTTCACAATTGGAAGATATATTTCACAACATCAAAAGCGAAATTAGGCTTCTGAACAAAAGCTCAGCAAAGAAATATGATCCGTATAACATCAGCGCTATTAGAAGCAGCAAAGGAAAGGTCATGGTGAAATGGACTAAAGAGGACAACAAAAAAGGCTGGAAGCCAGGGTGGTACGCAACCATCATCAAGAACTACATTAAAGTATTTGATGTGATCGAGATCGAGTATGTGAGCGAGCCAGGAAAGGTCCTCAAAGTAAAGGTTAAGAAAAACGTGGAAAATGGAACCTTACGACTCCATGTCGCTACTTGTGGGGCACCAGACCTTTATGACCAGGTGTGTGAAATTGGGGCATCAATTTTCATCAAATGGACGATGGAAGAAGTTCAGTGAAGTAGTTGGAAGGCTGCTTGGTAGTAATCCTCTCTTAGCCCATACTCGACTGGTAAGAATCCGCTCATCCATGGGGGGTCGGATTAAAAATGAAACGTCCCCATGGTCAGCGAGCTGTTCCGTGTAACCGTGGAGGTAGAGGAAGAGGACGGGGAAATCGTGTTAGACAGTCACCAGCAGCACAGGAAGCATTAATGGAAGCAAAGTGGACGAATGTCAATCAAGAACCTCAGATTTAACCTTTTTCTTCAACGCAAGGAATCCAGGTCGTACTTCCTAATGACCCAACAGCAGGTGACTTCATGAGGCGTTTTCTCGATGATGAATTTTTTGATCTGTTAGTTACACAAACAAACTTGTACGCGATGCAATACAAGAGGAATAATCCAAACTTGCCCAGACATTCTTAGGCACAGTCCTGGTTTGATACAACCAGAGGTGAGATGAAGAAGTTCATTGCTCTTAGCCTACAGATGGGAATTTTGAGAAAACCTGAGTTGTCAGATTACTGGAGCACAAATCCCTTGTTGCAAGGTTCAGTTTCCAATAGTGTTATGTCCCGAAACCGTTACCAAACTATTTGATGCCAATAGGGACAGGCTTTACAAAGTCAGGCCTCTTGTAGATAACCTTGTGTCTAAGTTCAAGAGAACTTACATTTCTGAGAGGGAAATCTCAATAGATGAGGAGGTGCTGCTCTGGAAGGGAAGGCTTGTTTTCAAACAGTTCCACTGAAATGGGCTCGTTTTGGCATCAAAATGTTCAGTCTCTGTGAGACTTCTGGTTATCTTTGGAACTCATACGTTTAACTGGGGAAGGAACCAGAGCAGCAAGCTGGAGATCGACAGTTAGTCAACAGATTAGGTGTCAGTGGAGCTGTAATCCCTAGATTGATGGAAGATCTGCTGGATAAAGGGTACCACGTTTATGTTGACAACTGGTATACAAGCGAGGTCCTCTTTACCTACTTGTATGAAAACAACACAGCTACCTGTGGTACAGCAAGGAAAAACCGGCTACGACTTCCAGCCACATTCAAGAACCCGAACATCCCAAAGGGTGAGCATAGGTACAGGAGGCATGGAAACATGTTGGCCATTCGCTTCAATAGAGACCTTTAGATCCGACTACGAGTACGACTTTTTTATTTCCGGCGCGATGCGCATGCATATTGACCATGACACCGTCACATAAAGCTTCAAAGTCGTAGTCAGGATTTCGTCGACAACCAGATTGTTGCCAAAAGTCATCGGCTTGACTACGAGTTTTTTCAAGACCTTTCAAGGTAAGTTTTTTGTTCATAAAATGGTCCTGCTTCGTTGATAAGGTGAACAGGTTAAAAGGCATTATGTGTGGGATCTTTTACAACAAAAATAAATATTCTTGCGGCCAAACTCAGGCAGAAATGAGAAAACGCAAACACTTATCGCTCTTCTTGTCAATTGGGAACGAAACAAGAAACATCCGCGCATACAATTACACATCACTTAGCCTAAGTATACATCCATTGTTGTCACTAATGAACACAATAATTTAGTTTTCAAGGAGCGTATGTTAATAAAGATATTTTTACGATTAAATAATGATCTGCATTCTCTCGTTCTCATCCTCTTTTTGACTCACAGACGCCGAAAATATGGAATCTAAACAGCACGTTTTTACACAATTTACTAATAGATAACTTCTCTCCGTTGCGTATTAAACGAAGACATACTTTTGAAAGAAAGTCTTTTCTTTTCCATGGCATTTATGGAAAGTAAAGCAAACTCTCTCACAACTAGTGAGTACATAGCTTTTTGTACGATAGCAAAGAAACCATTTAAGTTCTATAAAGAAACGTTTTATCATTTTGTAGCTTCTACGCTCGTGGAAAACCCATTCAGTCCGTTCGAAACAGCCGCGCGTAGTTTGATGTGTTGCACATTATTTCCACGTCTGTATTATTTCTCTTTTCACATGTAATAAGAACTTTCTTCCGTATAAATGTAGTGGTAATCAAGAATCATGAATCTTTCTCTCTAAATACACTTTAGCTTCTTGAAAGGTGAAGAAATTTAAACTTCTCTCTTTCTTTACAAATTTGTCTGGAAAAAAAGTCGAGCTTTCACTTTGTAGGCCGGCGTGGAAAGTAGAGCCCAAACATAAAGAAAAGTTAAACCACTGTTTGACTCAAGGCTCTTTGATGTTACTTTTATCACTGTAATATCTATTCAAGTCCAAAAGCTGCTAAAAACAACGATAAAATACGAGGTAATCAGTTTATATCGTGCTGAATAAAGACATCGAAAGCGTTGTTCCCCCAGTGGTCCGCATCATGTTTACGAGAAGTGATTTTTATTTTATTCTGTGTTTTGCACGTCTATTATAAGGACTAATTTTGGACTCTGATGGCAGAAAAAGCCTCCAGTTTTAAAACAATCTTAACTGTTAGCTGGTTGAAGCAAATACGATCCAAATCGATTGATGCAACTCTACTTTCTTGATCTAAATTCACTTCGTTCTGATGGATTTTGCTAGTAAGTTCTTTTCGGGAATATACGATACACGAGCAGCTAAGTTTGTGTTTCGGCAATTTTAGCCAGTGGATCAAAGTTATACGACCACCTTGACTGAAGCTTAAATGTATATGTACTAGTTTTGACAACATATTTCATGTCTAGATACACAGCAATGGCCAGTGCCAAACGTGAATTGTTTATTTGGAAACAATGTCACGAGTCTCTTCTTTTCAGTGAGGTAGTCCATGAAGAGCCTTTCAAGTTTACCCCAGGTTCAAAGGAGAAAGGAAGAGCCTGGACAAAGATAGCAGAGAGACTAACGCAGCAGGGGGTGAAAGATACACAGCGATCCGTGAGGGAAAAGTTCGACAAGTTATATAACGATTTCAAGGAAAAAGAGAAAGAAGAAAAGAGGGGAAGCGGTATCGAGGTTGAATATGACGAGAACTATCAGGCCCTAACAGAAATCCATGATAGGATAGTAGAGTGGGAGGAGGCAAGAGAGGTGAAGGAAACCACAGAAAAAAAGGCCGCAGAAGAAATGACGAGAAAGGCAACCAAGAAGTTGAGTGCTACAAAAAAAAGGAGGGAAGGGGAAAAGGAGACTAAATACGAATCTGACGAGGAAACTCCAAAGAAAAGAAGAAGCCAAACCAACTTAGTGGAGGTTATGGAGCAGAGTGTCGTCATCAAAAGGACTGACCAGCAAGAGCAGCGCCAGCTAAGGCAGAGAGAACTGGATATCAGGGCAGCTGTAGTACAACAGCAACAGCAATTTCAAAATATGCTACTGCAACAGCAGCAGCAACAGTAAGCCATGAACATAGCTATGCTGAATGCAATGGGTGAGCTGCTCAAAAATCTGAAACAATAAGCACACATAAGGGTAAAAGCATTTACACGTGTATGCAAGTCCTTAAACCTTTTGGCCCAAAATTAAGAGTGTTCAGCATAACGTTTCTCCTATCTGACTATCATTACCCCCAGGGAAGGGGGACTCCCATATAAAGTGATGAGAGTGCTCTTGGTACCTTTTAGGTTCAAAATTTGTTTGTGGATTGTTACTACTTAGGACGATAAAATAAAAAATGACCACCCTTAAGAGTCAGTTTGGTATCTTACCTGTGGATTGGTACCGCTTAGGGTGATGAAATCAAAAATGTTAACCACCCTTAAGAGTCAGTGTGGTATCTTGCTGGTGGATTGTTACTACTTATACTACTTAGGGTGATGAAATAAAAAAGGACAACCCTTAAGAGTCAGTTTGTAGAGCAGAATGCTACCATAAAATAGGGACCTGGACACTAGATATAATTTGCCCGATAGGAGCCTGGTGCGAGTTGTTCGTACCACGCTGTACTTTGTACATGTTCTTGTCATTCTCTAGCGAGAATGTTCGTCTTTATTTAATAAATCTCTCGATGAAATGGATACATTCCTATCTATGACAAGAACCTGTTTCACCACGGATTGATTAGGCGAATGAAACACCAACTACAAGCGGATTTCCCAGTTATACGTCGAACAGAACAGAACGCCCAACCATCGTCCAACCATCTCGGCAGCGGGATCAAGTAAGGACTGGTCATATTTTCTAACGCGTTGGGGCGACTATACGGCAGCAACAAACGTCAAGGGCAAATACAGAGTAACTCAGCTCCTCGAATGCTGCAATGAACAGCTCCGCAAAGACCTAACAAGAAACGCAGGTGGTTCCCTCACAGACAAAACCGCAGATGAAGTCATGGAAGCCATCAAAAAGCTAGCAGTATGAGAGGAGAACACAATGGTCACCCGTGTGCAGCTTCACAATATGCGCCAAGACCGGGATAGGAAGATCCGCAGTTTCAGTGCCCGTCTTTGCGGCCAAGCTGGTGTCTGCAAGTTTCTAGTCACTTGCCACGGCTGCAACGTAGAGGTTAACTACACAGAAAACGTCCTATGCGATATCCTCACACGTGGCCTGGCCGACAGCGAAATCCAATTAGACCTGCTAGGGGACAGGAACCAAAACATGAGCCTCGAGGAAGTGTTCCAATTTATTGAGGTGAAAGAGGCTGGCAAATGCTTCGCTGGCCGCCTGTCTCAAAGCCACAGTGTAGACGCCGCACAAAGCCAATATCGACGTGCAAAAAATGATGAGGTCAAGCATTGACACGCAAAAAATGATGAGGTCAAGCAGCGTAAAGGTGGAGACATTAACGAACTGTGCTCCTATTGTAACAAGAGGGGGCATGGCAAGAACGCTGTGACCAGAATTCGACGCCATGACTGCTCCGCTTATGGCATCATCTGCGACAAATGTGGAAGGCACTTCGCCAGCGTCTGTTGCAGCAAAGGCAAAAGCAACAGACCCCCACAGCCCACCCCACCCAGTGTCAAAATCAGAGAAACAGAAGGCAGTAACCCAATTTTTGACTCACTTTGCACAGCAACCAGCCTCAGCAGGCCAAGCGAAGGAGTCATTTCACTTGATCATCACCTCTACTGCCACTTAACTGACCACTGGGTTCGACAGCCATCCAAGCCTCAACCATTCAGTATGCTTACAGCATCAGCCCATCCTGAAGACTATACAGCCCTGGGATACAACCCCCCCAAATCATGGTTGACACCAGTACAACTCTCTGCTATGGCCGACACAGGCTGCCAAAGCTGTTTGGCTAGAATAAAAGTCATCCATTGCCTTGGCCTATGTGAGAGTGACCTGATACCCGTCACCATGAAAATGCACGCCGTAAACAACAATAGTATCAACATTCTGGGCGCTGTTGCCCTCAGGTTCTCGGGCAGGTCATTCTCCGGCAAAGCCCTGGAAAGCCGCCAGATTGTGTATGTGACAAGTAACTCAGACAAACTCTTCCTCAGCCGAGAGACCTGCACGGCACTGAGTATCATCACTAAGAACTTTCCCATGATGGGTGAGACCCTGCACACATGTAGATCAATCAAGCCAGACACAACCTGCGATGCAACCGCACAACCCTGCTCAGACACTGATACATACACTTCTGAGAGCACAACCAGCTCCCTGTGCACCTGTCCACGTCGCACCACACCACCACTGAAGCCCACCACAATCCCATTCCCAGCAACCGACAACAATCGGATGAGACTGCAACAGTGGCTGTTAGATTATTACCAAACCAGCACCTTCAACACATGCGAACACCAGCTGCTACCCCTGATGGAGAGCGTCCCTATGAGGCTAATGGTTGACCCTAAAGCAGAACCAGTTGCACATCACACTCCAATACCAGTACCACTCAACTGGCAAGAGGAAGTCAAGGCAGGACTAGACCAGGACATATCACTGAGTGTCCTTGAATCAGTGCCGGTAGGAGGGCCGGTCACATGGTGCCACCACATGGTCGTATGTGCCATGGCAAGCCCCGCCGCACAGTTGATTTCCAGGCGCTCCACGCCACACGTGAAACTCATCACACGTAAAGCCCATTCCATCAAGCACGTTCTATTCAGAGTAACACCAAAAAGACCGTCTTTGACTGCTGGAATGGCTACCACAGCGTTCCCCTTCATGAGGACGGTCGGCACCTCACCACCTTCATCACCCCATGGAGTCGCTACCGCTATAAAACAGTGCCCCAGGGTTACATAGCATCTGGCAATGGCTACTCAAGACGGTTCGATGAGATTGTGTCCCACGTCCCAAACAAAACCAAATGCATCGATGACACCCTTCTCTGGGCAGATAACCTCGACAAAGTTTCTTCCAGGCTGTTGACTGGCCCAACCTCTGTGGACACAATGGGATCATACTTAACCCAGACAAGTTCGTGTTTGGAGCTGACACTGTCGAAGTTGCCGATTTGAGATCACCCCAAGCAATGTTGGGCCATGCACAAAATACCTGGATGCCATCCACAACTTCCCTACATAACGAGCCAGAGCCTCTTAGCAACCAAAAACAGAACTCGGCATCTAGCTGAGATACCAGACTTTTAGTCCCCTATCTCAGTTGGATGCCCATTTACTCGTATTGTTCTTATTCAATTAATCTATGATTGTATTACTTTTCGTATGTGGTGTAAGCGTCAACTTTCACGCAATCATGTCATCATCTTTAGGCGTCAAACTTAATTAAATGCGCGGTATTCAAAATAAGTGTACAAAGTGCTGAAAATAGGCTATGACATTGAGAGCGGGTAATAGTGTAATACGTGCATTTTGCCTTTATTGCTTTTTCGTTTAAAGTCATAAGTAAACATTAATTTGTTCGAATAAAAAAAATACAAACTGCCACACCCATGTGATCTGATGGTTTATTTTGCTCTCAAAGTATAGTTACAAGAGGTTTTGTTCCCACATGGGAGAGAAATAACTAAACTGGCAAACTCCCTCTTGCACAAACTAGGATAGTTAACGCTGTATCTGAAAATCTTGACCTCTTCGATAAGAAAATTTTTGATACCGACATTGCACCAGGCCAGCAAAGTACTGTACTGACATTTTGCAGCATAAGAAATAATATTGGATTGATTTTCCTTGGTTGTGTACACGACCGAAAAGTGCCTTTCTCTCCTTTTGCTGTTTAACGCTCATGTCAATAACCCGTCTTAACATTCTTAGATGTTTCACGAAGCATTAATTAGGTATCAGAGATGACGCAACTCGGAAAAAACTACTTGCTGAGAACAAACTAACGCTAAACAAGTGCATTGATATTTGCCGTGTGAGCGAAACCACATCGAAACAACTCAAAGAGATGACTCAGACAGAAGAAGTTAGCGCCGTTACCACAGGGAACCTAAACTCTAAGAATTTCGCGTCTAAGAAGTTTGCGAATCAAGACAAATCACTACCGCTGATTAGGTGCAAGTTCTGTCACAAAACTCACCCTAGAAAAAAGGAACTCTGCCCAGCATGGCAGCGCGAGTGCAGCCAGTGTGGCGGGATGAATCACTTTCCAGTCGCATGCAGCAGCCTGAAGGCAGCAAACAGCACAATGCTAAGCGAGTGCACAACATAGAGCAGGAATTTCTAGAATGCAATGATGGGGAAGGTAGTGATGATGATTATCTGTTCAGTGTTTAGAATCTGTTGGCACACTGCATGTCAATAACAGTCCCAAAAACGTTTATGCTAACATGTGGTTGAGAGATGAAACAGTCAAGTTCCAGTCGGACTGTGGTGCTACAGTCAATATCCTCCCAGCTGATATCTATCAGAAGGTTTACAATGACCCTAACATGACACGCCTTCAGAAAACTCAAACCACACTAGTCATGTTCAACAAATCTGAGCTGAAACCTTTGGGGTGTATCAAGGTAGAAACTCTTAACCCCAAGAATAAACAGTGTTTCCTCACGGAATACACTGTCGTCCCCAATGGGCACACAGCGCTCCTAGGTGCCCAGTCAATTCAGCAGTTTGGTCTCATTACTGTGAATACTGACAATATATTGTCTGTTTCTGATGCAATTCCCGCACAGCCTGATGTAGTGAGCAAGTTTGGAGATGTGTTCTCGGGAGAAGGAAAGTTACCGGACAAGCTCCACCTTGAGATTGACAAGTCTGTACCGCCTGTGGTTCTCCCAGTGAGGAAGGTCCCCTTTGCAGTGCAGGAACCACTAAGACAGGAACTAGAGCATCTAGTTACAAAAGGGATCCTAGAACCAGTGGATGTACCTACTGACTGGTTTCATCAATGGTGGTGGTCAAGAAAGCCAACGGGAAGATAAGGCTGTGTATTGACCCAAAACCCCTAAATCAAGCGCTCAGAAGGAACTACTACCCCTTGCCAGTAATTGATGATCTTCTTCTTCAGCTAACAAATGCCAAAGTTTTCAGCGTAGTGGATGTTAAGAACGGTTTCTGGCACGTTCAGCTTGATGAGGAGAGCAGCCTGTTGACTACGTTCGGTACCCTGTGGGGCAGATACCGATGGACCCTCATGCCATTTGGAATTTCACCCGCCCTGGAAGAATTCCAGAGACGACTGGAGCATGCACTAGAAGGTCTAGAGGGAGTGAAGCCCATATTCGATGATATTCTCATCTTTGGTTCCGGACCAACGCAAGCCGAAGCACTGTCTGACCATGATATAAAGCTGAGAGCACTGTTCGAGTGTTGTCGCACTAAAGGCATTAAGCTGAACAAAGAAAAGCTAAAGCTCCGCCTTCCAGAAGTGAAGTTTATGGGACATGTGATATGTCAAGATGGACTAAAACCAGACCCAGACAAGGTGCAAGGTATCAGGGAGATGCCAACTCCGACCAGCAAGCAAGATGTCAAGAGACTTCTGGGCATGGTTAACTACTTGCAAAAATTCATGCCTAACTATCTGAGGCAACTGCCCCAATGAGAGATCTCCTGAAAGAAACGAACCAGTTCCATTGGGATGAGCAAGTGCAGGGATGCAGCTTCGAACAGCTCAAGGAAATACTCAGTGCTGCTCCTGTACTTAAGTTCTTTGATCCAACTGATGAGTAAGAGCTACAGTGTGATGCATCTGAAAGAGGATCGGGTGCCTGTCTTATGCAGGGAGGCCAACCTGTGGCCTATGCGTCACGGTCTTTGACTGACACAGAGGCTAACTATGCGCAGATAGAAAAGGAAATGCTGGCAATCCTTTTCGGAGTAGAGCGGTTTGAGCAATGTGTGTATGGCCAACCTGTTCTGATACAAACGGACCATAAACCCTTAGAGAGCATTTTCAGGAAGAGTTTACTCAGTGCTCCCAAACGTCTGCAACGAATGTTGCTGAGATTACAGAAGTTTGACCTGCATGTTGAGTACAAGAAAGGATCAGAAATGTACTTCGCGGACACTCTGAGTAGAGCATTCCAACTATGCAAGGGCACGCAGAAAGATGCAGTTGAGGATGTCTTCTACATACAGGAGATGAGAGGGAACACAGAAAGAGAGCTAGAGAGCATCAATATGATACAGTACCTACCAGTATCTGAAGAAACCGAAGCTCTGATCCAACAAGCAACAGAGTCTGATGCTACCCTACCAGAGCTGAAGTCAATTATCAGGAAAGGTTGGCCACCTACCAAGGAAGAAGCTTCAGCTAGTATCAGAGATTACTTCCCTTTTCACGAAGAGCTATCACTGCAGAACGGAGTAGTCTTTAAAGGTGAAAGACTAGTTATCCCCACAAGCGTGAGAGAAGACATGTCGACGAAGATACATGCAAGCCACATCGGTATCCAAGGCTGTTTACGCAGAGAGAGAGAGAAGTAATGTACTGGCCAGGTATGAACAAGGATGTTGAACAATACGCTGCAAAGTGTGAAGTATGCAACAGCAAACCAGCAGCGCAAGGCAAAGAACCCATGATATGTCATGAAATGCCGAGTAGACCATGGGAGAAGATTGCGGTTGATCTGTTTGAGCTAAATGGTGCTGAGTACATGGTCACCGTTGACTACTACTCCAGCTTCTTTGAAGTTGACAGACTGACAACCAAGAAAACAGAAGAAGTTATCAAGAACCAAGGCCCACCTATCCAGGCACGGCATTCCAGATCAGCTGATTTTAGACAATGGGCAACCATTTGCATCTTCTAGCTTCCAAGAGTTCGCAGATACTTACAGCTTCGATCATGTGACCAGCTCCCCGACATATGCTCAGTCAAATGGGAAGGTTGAGAATGCAGTGAAGACAGTGAAATCTCTCTTAGAGAAAGCCGCCAAGTCGAAGCAGGACCCGTATCTGGCACTGCTAGCCTGGAGGAACACTCTCTCAGAAACGCTCAGCACTTCACCTGTTCAGCGGTTATTCAGCAGAAGGACGAAGACTCTACTTCCAACGTCAAACCAACTACTGAAGCCGAAGATACCAGAGGACGTGAATCAGAAGATGAAGGTGCAGAAGGCTAAGCAAAGTATGCACTACAACAGAGGTGCCACAGAATTAGAGGAGTTATGCCCGGGAGACGTAGTGCGAATCCAGCCTCAAAAGACACAGTTCGGGAGGAAGGAGTGGACCCAAGCTAGAGTTGAAGGGAAAGTCGACATTAAGTCCTATCAAGTCAGGACAGAGGATGGACGAGCGTATAGAAGGAATAGGAGACACCTGAGGCGCACACAAGACGCTATGTGCAACAGTGAAGTCGAGGTGTTGTTGCCACCCAGAACCTTAGCCAACCCTTCCACCCCAAGTGCACGTGAGAAACAGTTGTCGGTAAAACCCACCACTTCAAAAATTAGACCAGGCACAAGGAGTCGAGACCTGAAGCTCCAAAGACTCCAAAACGTAATTCAGAAAGCAACGATCCCACTGATCAAACTAACAGATCAGTGTATGAAACATGAAATTTCTTCCTTGAAATTGTCAGATGAAAATGTTGCTTGAACCTTACTGGATGTCATTGCCTTGTTGGGTCATGCAAATTGTGAGCTCATTCAGAGACGACGAGAGCTGATCAGAACAATCAGTATCAGCAAATTTGTGCTGAACACGTTGGCTTTACTGATTTGTTGTTTGGGAATGACCTCCCAAAACAAACATTAGTGCCACCAACAGGGTTGGGCAAAAGCAGTGGCAATCCAGTTTGTTGGTGAGTAAAGACTGTAAATTAGTGGATTCAAAAACCCAACGTGGGATATTTAAAGCTGGAACGATTAAAAGTTATTTCTTGAACTGGGGCAAACTTAAAACAGACCCACATATTTTAAATTATTGTCCAAGGATGCAAAATTGATTTTGACCAGCTCCCTCACCAGAGGCAGCCACCTTGCCAACACCCACTTAGTCACACAGAAGCTGAGACAATCAGTGCTGAGATTGAAAAATTAGTTCTTAAAGGTGTTCTCTTCACACGAGGAAGGTGAATTCCTATCCACTATCTTTTTGAGGCCTAAAAAAGATGGAACTCATCGAATGATCCTCAACTTAAAAAAGTTGAATAAATTTGTGGCATACCATCATTTTAAGGTGGAGTCATTGAAACATGTTATTAGCATAATCAGGCAAAACTGTTTTATGGCGTCTGTGGATCTCAATGACACATATTATTCAGTACCTATCCACCAAGATCACCAAAAATATCTAAAATTTGTTTGGCAAGGGCAGTTCTACCAGTTCAGTTGCTTACCCAATGGTTTTGCTTGTGGCCCTCGATTATTTACGACGTTACTCAAACCTGCTTATAGCACACTCAGGAAAGAGGGTTTTCAGTCAGTTGGCTATATTGATGGTTCCTATTTACAGGGTATCACCAAGCCAGAATGTGAAAATAATGTTCAAGGCACCACTAAATTGTTTGATAGTCTGGGCCTTTATGTTCGCCCAAACAAATCACCTTTAGAGCAATCACAGGTCCTAGGGTTTCTAGGTTTTTTCTTAAATTCTGTAACCATGACTGTCACTTTATCTCATGCCAAGGCAGAAAATATCAAGCAGGTTTGCAAAGATCTGTTGACCAGAACACAACCTACCATCAGGGAAGTGGCAGTTTTCATACGCAAACTTGTGGCCAGTTGCCCTGGGGTTGCTATGGGATCCCTGTTATATAGGCAGCTAGAGAATGAAAAAACTGCCGCCCTTAAGTTTCATCTTGGTAATTTTGATGAAAGTATGGTACTGTCACCTACTGCAGAGTCAGATCTACAGTGGTAGGTTCAGAACATTGGAAATGTTTCTACACCCATTTCCCAAGGCAATCCATCTTACACTCTTAATACAGATGCATCCCTACAAGGATGGGGAGCTGTTTTTCAGGGGCAATCATCAGGAGGCTGCTGAGCACCTGCTGAAGCTCACCAGCATATTAATTGCCTTGAATTAAAAGCAGCTCACCTTGGATTACAGTCCTTCTGTAGAAACTTGTCTCATACCCATGTGAGAATTTTTGTTGATAACACCACAGCAGTTTCTTACATCAATAATATGGGTGGCACTCATTCGCTTGAATGCAACCACATTGCTAGAACTATTTGGATGTGGTGCATTGCACGGGATATTTAGCTATCTGCTGCACATTTTCCAGAAAGTGTAATACTGCAGCTGATAAAGCCTCCAGAATTTTCATGATCAAACAGAATGGAAGTACAGGACCTACCTTGCGAGATGGCATAAGTTTTCAACTAAACGGTCTTGTGATCCCTTGCAACCAACTGTAACAGATGTTATTGAATTTGTGACTGAACTTTTTCAATCTGGCATTGGATATATATGGCAAGCCAAACATGACAAAAGTGGGTTGAGTTTAAAATCCCCTATTGAGTTTCAGTGATTGATATGTGAGTTTAAAAAATCACTGCATGAGAATGAGAAATCACTATACGAGAATGAAAAACTGCCACACGAGATTAGAAATTACCTGTCGAGAATGAAAAACACCCATGCGAGATTAGTAATCACCATTCGAGTTTAAAATCGCCAACCGAGTTTTTATAATCGCTATGTGAGTTTAGAAATCACTACACGAGAACGAGAAATCATCACTCGAGATTGTCAATTAGTTTTTTTGAGCCGGTGAGCATCAGCTAGTCAGCGGGGCGCAGTTTGTGTGGACACTCTCCCGCCATATTGATTGCCGTGCATCGCTTTTGCGGGGATCTTCGCGTCCGGGGATTAAAAAATGGTACAGCAGCAGGAGCAGCAACTGCGTCAACTGCTTCAGGAAGTTCGAGTGTTAACAGATCAAATGTCTCAGCCAACATCGAGTGTTAATGCTGAAGTATCCCGTGTTTTTGGACGCTCGCAAGTTAATCCAAGTTCGAGCCTAACTCAAAATGCAGTTGCAAGTTCTTCGCATTTCAGGCGCCTCACGAACATGAGACGAATTGGCACCTCCAATATAAGGAACAGAACAAATCGGCCAAGATCCAAGGCAAAAGAAAATACTCCATTCTTGTGTGATTTGATATTACTTGCTGGCCCAGCAGAAAGTGTTGTCCCGCGCCAGGGAAGGAGAATAGCATTAACTGAGCATGGTCACGTGCTTAGTGCTTGTCAGTTTTCTAAAGCCATGAACGAAGTGCAGGTTGAAACAACCATAATGGAGGCGTTTGGAGAAACTATCCCTGCCCTGGTGGACATAGAAATCGTGATGTCAGTCCTCAATAAGCTCGTTAAGCCGACGCTTGCACCTGGTCAACAAGGGATTACTGGTGTAATCTTACATCGCCTTTTCAGGAACAAGCCTGTGTATGTTAGGCCTAATAAAGTGTTGCTGCCTGGTCTTGTAGAGGTGAGGCTTGAAGTAATTCGATTTGAATTCTTGCCAAGACGATGAATGTAATTTGTTCAAGTAATGCCTAATATTGCTTTTCAACTCTTGTAAATATTTATACGCTTTTAGGCTTTTTAACAAATTTTGTAAATGATTATATAACCTACACAAAATTAAGAAAAATTATTTTCTTTATTTTATTTTTTTTAGTGAAATCTATCTGGTATTTAACATGCTATTTTACAGTGTCCCCCATTAGCTTATAGCTAAAAACATAGACAGTTTAATAAAGTTTTTATTCATTCATTGCACCTTTTGCATTTGGTTGGGGACAGAAGGGCTCAGGAGATTTGTTGGGTATTAAGTTAGAGTACATAGCGTCAGGTCATGTAAAGCAAACCTCTAATGGTGATAATGACAATGACGATAGTGATGATGGTAGGGTAAATAAGGGTTATGGACTCAATTCTTGGGATGTCAGAGTACATTCCTGAGATACCTGAGAAACTAAGTCTGAGGGGTGGACTATGGACTTTGGGTCACATGACAAAAGTGAATATCAACATCAGAAACAAAATTTTACCATAAAGGATTGTATCCACCATTCTTCACATCATTCCTTTGCTGTTTGTTAACATGATTAATTACTGCTTTGGGGACAACTTCCATCAATGGAAGTTGTAAATGCACACAAAAAACTTGTCACCATTTCTTCATATGTTGTTTGCTTAAAATCAACACACATGTGTTGTTATTGTTTTCTCCTTCATGTATGCCCTCATCCATATTTACTTTTGTCATGTGACCTAAAGTCTATAATCAGACTTAAGTTACTCAAGCATCTCAGGAATGTACTCTGGCATCCCAAGAATTAAGTCTGTAACTCCTATTTATACTAGTACTTCTTAATACATCTGCTGCTTCTCAATTTTTTTTTTCTAAGTAATTCTGTTGATTGTTTTTAAGGATGTGGATACTAAAGATGATCCCGGATTTAAATTTGACGACGATGATGATGAAGTGCTAGCAGGAATGTTACCAGACCCTGTGACTAAACGTAGAACCAATCCTTATGCAGATTCAGCTGTAGCAACAGCTCCTGTACTGGCTGTAGCTCATGTCACTGAAACATGTCGAAATGTTACCCAAGGCCATGATGCAACTTCAAGGGTAACAACAAATGCTGATCAGAATCTATCCAACATCCCCACAACAAGCTCGACTGTGGCACAAGCCCATCCTACAACTTCAGCTGTGACTTCCAGTCCAATACAGAGTGCAACCCTTGACAGTGAGACAGGTCCTGGGGCTACACAAGCTCATCCTACTACCCCAAGTGTAACCTCAACTCCTGGACAGAGTGTACCCCTTAACATTGACCCTGGTGTTTCACAGTCTAATCAGTTGCCACAGCAACCACAAGTCAGTACTGATCAAAGTCCAGGGCCAAGTGGGCATATAGCAGATCCAGGTACCTGTTTCCAGGGTCTGTTGAACGAAGAAATAAATTTAGAACAGCTTATTATTAATTGATATTTATCCTTTTTTAACCATGTGCTGTGTTAAATATAATCCATCAAAAGTACTCTCTCCTATCAAAGTTTTGATAAAAGTGGCATCCACAAATGTATTGGTAGATTGGTTAAACATCCTCTATAGTAAAAGCTGTTATAGACACTAATAATACATGTAAGAGAACATAAAATCCATGTACATGTAGTTGTCATATTTTCCACCATTGATCTGAAAAATAGAAAGGAAACTAAATTTTACAAGTAGCTAACAATGAATATTTAAGAGGTTGAACATTCCCAACCTGATATTTAAAATCCTGTACATGCCATTGATCATTAGATAGATCTTGTCATTCCTAGCTCTATCTTACGACCTTTTTTTTCTTTGCGTTGCAGATGATCCTTTTGTTCTTCCCTCTGTTTTAGATGCTGAGTTTTCAAAACATGTGTACCTGCATCGAGCTCTTTTAAAGGATGACCTAATAGAATTGTTCAGTGACCCCACCATGATAAATGAAAATTTAAATGTAACTGTTATTGGGAATGATGGGAATATCGAGGACGGCATAGGAGAGGGTGTTATAAGGGAGATACTAACTAGCTTTTGGCAACTTGTGTACCATTCCTTAACTGTTGGAACACAGGAAAAAGTACCATGCATAAGGCATGAACTTCAGAAAACACAGTGGGAAGCAATTGCACGGGTAATTGTGTTCGGTGTCAAAAGGTATAATTATTTTCCAATATTTTTGTCACGTGCTGTTGTAGCATCAGTGTTGTTTGGAGAAGAAAGTATTTCAAACAGTTTCCTGTTG